>NC_045552.1:59691758-59844258 GCF_009769535.1 Thamnophis elegans
GGGAGGGAAGGGAATAATAGATACCTAACCTTTGATGTTTATATGATTTGATAGTATGGGGATATCTCGAAATGTAGTTGTATTGTTTTTTACAAGTTATGGATGTTGTATTTTCGTTTTACCAATAAAATCTTATTTTTTTTTTAAAAAAAAAAACCGTCTTGTTCAGCAACAGACATTTGAGGCTCATCTGTCACATCAAAGCAAGTTCTTTGAGTTCTGAAAATAAACCATAGATTCAAACTTCCGGGGGCTCCCCAAGTCTTTGTGTTTATGAGCCGCAGTGGCCCAGTGGTCAGAGTGCGGTACTGCAGGCTGCTTCTGCTGACTGCCGGTTGACTGCAATTTGGCAGATCGAATCTCACTAGGCTCAAGGTTGAATCAGCCTTCCCTCCTTTCGAGGTGGGTCAAATGAGGACCCGGATTGTTGAGGGCAAGAGGCTGGCTCCGTAAACCCCTCGGAGAGGACTGTAAAGCGCTGGGAAGCGTTGAATAAGTCTAAGGCAGTGTTTCTCAACCTTGGCGACTTTAAGTCCTGTGGACTTCAACTCCCAGAATCCCCCAGCCAGCATAGCTGGCTGGGGAATTCTGGGAGTTGAAGTCCACAGGACTTAAAGTCTCCAAGGTTGAGAACACTGGTCTAAGGGCTATTGCTATTGCGTGTGGAAAACACTTGTGGTTTTCTGTTTGTAAACCTTGACAAGATTCGGAATTCATTTGTTGCTTATCCTCTGGAGTGGAGAAATGCTGGATTTCCTCTGGCACCGCGTAGGGTAGGAACATACCGTGTAGAAACAGGCCTTTCTGGTTCAGGATTGCAAAAGACCAGCGGAGGAAATCAGCTGCACTTAAAAAGGTTCTCCCGATTCAAATCATGTTTTCTTCTCCAGCTGCTGCCAGGGGACGATGAGCCTTTGAAAAGGGTTTGCAAGGCCAGGGACGTGGAAATGTCTTGACTTCTTGCTAACTTGTTGGCCGGTCAGATCTACACAGGCAGTCCTTGACTTAACCACAGTTCATGAAGTTATGGCAGCACAGAAAAAAAAAAAGTGGTTAGAAAAGATGATAGGAAAACGTGGAGACTTTAAACCTGAACTGTTTTTTATTAGGTATAACGTTGGCCAAAACCTGTGAAGGAAAGTATATATTTAACTCTAGCTTGACACCCTGTGCTTCGCGACGGAACTATGTGATCGGGAAATCTGGTTTCACTCCGGTTTAATCCGTTGGCTCAGTGGTGGTCAGTGATTGAAACACATAAGGGAATCTCTCTCCCGCTGCCTTGAGTCCAGAAACGGTTCCATGGGTGGAAGGTGTAGACCTATTGTAGAGGTACTGACGTTTAGTACTGTAAGGAGCCCCAGGCCGCTCCTGAGTGAAGGCGTGGAACGTCTGCCAGTTTGAACTGATGGTAACAGAATGTGAGGCAACTGGCAGTCGGAACAGAGTTCTTTTCAGGTGGGGAGGGGGAGAGTAGAACACCTTAGCATCAGATCATGTTAATTATTGTATAAGAACTACTAATGATCTGATGGTCATTTCGAAAAACCCTTTCTTAGCGAACACCTAGAAGCCAAGAGGAACGTCCATGCCAAATTTCAAGTTTGTAGGTTTGATGGTTCTGGAGATTTTGTGATGAATGAGTGGTATTTGGCTTTTATATAGAGAGATTACATGTCTTAACAGCAGGAGAATATATATTTGCCCAATATTAGAAAAACGAAGAAATACCGCCAGATGAAAAAAATAACTTATGACCATTTTTTTTTCATACTACAGCCATTGAAGTGTCCCCACTGTGATCAAATTTCGGAGGCTTGGCAACTGGCTTGTATTTATGACGGTTGGGGAGTCCTGGGGTCACATGATCCCGTTTGACGACCTTCGGACAAGCAAAGTCCATGGGGAAGCCAGATCCATTTAACAACCGTGTTATTCAATTAACTGCAGTGTTGCTTACTTAAAAACTGTGTCAAGAAAGGTCATAAAGTGGTGCAAAACTCATTTAAATGTCTCACTTAGCAACGGAAATGTGGAGCTCAGTTGTGGTCGTAAAGCCGAGGAGAACTTGTTCTGTGGCGAGATCTATTCAAGCCAGGCCACAACAATATTTAAGTATTTCTCAGTGTTGGTAACGTTAAAGACGTGTGGACTTCAACTCCCAGAATTCCCCAGCCAACTATGCTGCCCGGGGAATTCTGGGAGAGTTGAAGTCCGCAAGTCCTAAAGTAGCCAAGATGATAAATAGGGGGCTGGACTAGAAGACCTCACGGACGGTCCTTTCCAGCTCATTCATTCATTCTAAAATAGGTCAAATAATGTGCCACAGATTTCTAGTTCTACCCAAGTTGGCCACTGGCTCATTTAAGGAACGAATAACATCCTATTGCTAAGTTTCCCTCTCCTCCACCTTTCCGTGACGGCCCCAATTAGTCATTAGCCATCATCGCTACCTGGTTTTCCGGAATAACCTGATGGAGAAATAACAACAAATACATTGCAGATTAAAAGATGGCTTTGTCGGGCTTTCCAACCGGTGGAGAAATGCTACCGTCAGAGGATGCTAGAAATTGTGGGGCCACAGCTGATTGCCAGGACTTTTTGGAAACCTTTTTAAGCATTTTTAAAAATTATTTGTTCAGGGGAACCGGTAGCTCCGACGATGAGCTGTGCGACAATCAGTCGTGCTGCACGATTTATACTCGCTGGGAAGCAGGGACCTCCTCCTTTCCAGCGAATCTAAATCACGCGGCACAGCTGCTCCCCCCCCTTCATGTTCTACTCCCCTCTGCAGAGACAGAAAGGGCTTTCTTTCAACCTCCTTCCCCAGCCCCCTGCGGTGCACCTGCGGTTGCGAACCGAACCGTGGTATAGCGGACTTCAGAGCATTTCACCCCCTGCTTCCAACTAGTTTATATCAACATTGATTATTTTCATTTTATTTTTTAAAAAGGGGGGGGGGAGAAGCTTACATTTAAAAGGAGCATGCTTTACACACACACACACACACACACACACACACACACACACACACAGACCCCTGGGGCTCTCGAGCAGTTATTTTGGTGCCATAAATGTTGATATGGACATAATGGATCTTACTAAAAAAAAAACCAACCCAACTCAAACGTCTTATCCAAGCAGAAAAACGCCGGGTGTTTGTTGGAGCAGCGAGATTGCTGAGTCTGAATTGGGGGCCCCAGATGTCTACGGACGATGCCAAGTTGGTTAGCGTAGTTCAGCACAATACCAACCAGCTCTCTTTTAATAATAATAATAATATAATAATAATAATAACAACAACAACATTCTCCAGGGCTATTGACAGATAACCAAGGCAGCACCAGTCAGCTGTAAAAGAAATATCTGGGCGGGGGGGGGGGGGGCTCTTCCTTTCCCAGAGATTTTACATGGCTCTTTTAAAAAAAAAGAAAACCTGGGGAATCTTCCTCTTGGCGCCGTGCATCTTAAATTTAGAGAAAGCTGGCAGAGATTCTGCAGCTGGCATCCAAGCACCAAAGGCTTGTCCATCTGCGGTGGCGGAGAAGCGGAGTCGAATGAGGTAGAGTCCCTTTGGTCCCCTTTGAAATGGGACAATGGGGTCGGTCGGTTTGTGGGGGGAGGAAACCATTGGGGGGGGCTTGAGATAGATTGGTGACGTTTGAAAGAACTTGGTTGGCGGTTTACATTGTCTTATCCTGGATTGGGGTGGCTTTGTAAGTTATCCAGATACCTGGGATGAGGAGGAGGAGGAGAATGACTGTGGGGTCCTTCATGCTGAGCTGGGCTGTTTCCTTGCAGACATTTCATGACCCAACTAGGGAACATCATCAGTGCTAGAAGGGGGTGGTGGTGATGGTGGTGGGGAGGAGGAGGAGGAGAACTATGGGGTTCTTGGTGCTGAGCTTGGCTATTTTCTTGCAGACATCTCATGACCCAACTAGGGAACATCATCAGTGCTAGATGGGAGAAAGGTTTGCCGTCTGTTGTATACAAACCCCTTCTAGCGTTGATGATGTTCCTTGTAGGGTAATGAAACATCATCAGGAAAACAACCGAGAACCGCACAGTTCAATCCTGAGCTACAGATATCCTCTTCTATTGCTACAACCTTATATATCGGTGGCTGATTGAATATTGCCATTTCTGACTTCTACGGGTAGACAGGATACTTGGAGCATAGCCAAGAAAACCGGGGAAGACTTCTGGTTCCCCATACTTGCTCAAAGCATGGCCTGCATGTTTCCTTGGAAAAGAAAGGGACAGAGTATTCATTCCACCCCCCCCTCTTAAACCACAGTCTAGCCAGTGCTCATCTCAAATGTCAAAGATGTGTGGTTAATCCAAAACATGGTTCTACTTCGTCTGACGAGAATTAGAAGGGGATAGGAGTTGCCTGCGATCATTGCTAAGATGGTCAAGATAGCAATAGCAATAGCAGTTCGACTTATATACCGCTTCACAGGGCTTTCAGCCCCTCTCTAAGCGGTTTACAGAGTCAGCATATTGCCCTCAACAATCCGGGTCCTCATTTTACCCACCTGGATGGAAGGCTGAGTCAACCTTGAGCTGGTGAGATTTGAACAGCCGAACTGCAGTCAGCTGAAGTAGCCTGCAGTACTGCACTCTAACCACTGCGCCACCTCATGCTAAACTATGGCCTGTTTAATTAACCATTGCCTGCTGATGAAGCCGCAGCTGGCTCAACGCAACAGGCCAAGGACTAAGCCAAGCAACTCCCATTGAGGGTGAAAGCATGGGTGAACCCACCCTCACCCCTTCAAAGGGGGTGTTAGACAGTGTTTCTCAACTTACCCAAAACTGGGTTTTCCCCCCTTGGATAATGACATGCACAAGCCAGGGCCCATCGGAACAGAGGCACTTGAATTGACTTCAAGACTGCCACGCGCATTCAAATTATTTAAAAATCTCCCATTAAGTTGAAAAATCGATGAAATTACCAATAACGATGGTTGAGAGATCATTTTAATGTTATTATTTATACTAGCTGATAACCTGCCGTTGCCCGGTATTTATTTATCCTAACCCTGTATAGACAGGAAAAGGAATGAATTATATCAATAGTGTCAAGTGAAAATAATGCTGGAACAACACACACACACACACACGAACTTGAATCCAAATGCACACTATCACTGTCAAAAGTACTGTAATTTGACACTATAGATATAATTAATTCCTTTTCATTTCAGCAGCCCAGGCATTCCATAGTTATGCTGCAACACACACACACAGACACACACATACACAATATGTCTGTGTGCGTGCGTGTGTGTGTGTTTTCGTAGATTTTCACGGGTGTAGGTATGCTGGTCTTGAATTTGGGTCTTTTCCTGTGTACGATTGAGATTGTGTAGGCAACGTTTTGGTGAGGTCTCACTCACCATCCTCAGGCCGGTGTTTTCGAAACATTGCCAAGACAATCTCAATCTTACACGGGAAAAGACCCGAATACAACAAGGCCTGTGTGTGTGTGTGTGTGTGTGTGTGTGTGTGTGTGTCACCCTTCTCTCCCTACAAGGTGATTCTGGGCAGCATAGAAACATCAGACTGAGGTATTGTTTTTAATAACCCAGGTTGTCCTTGAGTTATGACCATTTGTTCAACAACCCCATGGAAGCAGGGGACCTATAACCAAGTCCTTAAAGTTCAGTAAGATTTTCTGGTGGTTTTTTCCCTCTGGAAAATCACCGAGTCAGAGGCAGCCTCTGATCTAAGAGCACTAAGCAGGGTTGTGATGGCCAAAAAACCCCCTTCACTAAGACAATAGTGGGCGGGCGGCTCCTGAATATTTACGTCCAGTCCCCAGGAGTTGAGTTGAGTTTGAAGACGACCTGTTTCTACTCACCCCGTGTGTCTTACTCCCTTCTTTAAAAAAAAGCTGTTATTATGTGGTCGACCTACGGAACCAACACTTGTACCGTTGGGGGTTTGTTGTACAACCTACACATCGTCGAGTAACTTAGAGCGGAGCTTCTGAGTTTCTGTAATTCATGTGGTTGGTTGGTTTTTTTTCGAGCGGCTCGGTTGCATCTGCTGGGAACGGCGGGATTTTTGCTTGCCAGCCAAACAGGAAGCAGGCGAAAAACACACCAGACCTCTTTGCCGAGAAGGTCACAATCCATCGCCTGCATTTTATGGCCGCCTCAGCCAATGCCGAGTCGATTCCATGAGATTCTGGGGTTTTTTTGTCCTGCCACAATAACGGGGGTTTCCTGACATGGATTCCCCAGGCTGAACGTGGGTTGGTTACCTTGCATTGCCAGCCCAGGTGAGGCCCTAGAGATGAGAAGAGGAATCTTCTTGTATTCCAGTGCTGGATCTCTAGATGTTGGTCTTCAACCGTAGATGGGACAACTAGACCTCCTTGTCTGGATCAGTGCTTTCCCTGAAGCTTCTCTCAAAGTAGTTTGTGGAAAGTCATCTTGTATTTCTTCATGATGAGGCTGTTACCCAATGCACCTGGTCTTGTCTCACCTGTCAAGGACACATGGAGAACCCAAGGTGGTTTCCAAAAGGCAGCTGGAGTTCCTTGTGTTTTTCCCCCCTTGGAGACATTTCGCTATTCAACCAAGGCTTAGCTGTTCTGACCGAAGCTTCCCAAGAGGACGAAGCAAACTCCTGGTCCCCACAAAAAACCCTTTTATTAATTTCCTGCGAATTCTGCTCATTCACTGTTGGTGACCGCTGCTCCAGAGAGCCGATACCCTGGTTTATTCATTAAACCGTTATTTGTTTTCAGCAGCGATTCAACAGAAAGCTACGGTTGACTGAGGTTATCCGTGGTTTGCAAGCCAGGATGGCTTAAGTCAACCCAACAGAGTCCATCCCCATGAAAGAGAGCAGACCGTGGCTTGAGCGCAGAGTGTAAAGCAGCCAAACACCTCAAGGCGTGGAAACAAGCCAACAAAGAAAGATTTTATGAACCCTAACATTGGTTTCTTTGCCTTGGAGCGTTCCAAGAATTCTCAGGAGGTTCATTGTTGCTTTGAAGGCCTGCAGAAGTTCTCCGTGTTAAAAAACAAAACAAAACCCACATGAAAATAACCGAAGGTGTCTAGTGGGCATCTACAATTTAACATTTTGCCGGTAGAATATAAACAGTAGCAGGAGTAATTTAACAGGTGAAATGAGCAGCCGGCCTTCTCTCCCTCCAACTCCTTCCTATTGCCGCTCACTTAGCCAAGGAAGTCAGATCCCGGGGAGGTGTTTACACAATCAGTTATCTTGGGTTAACGATGCTTGAACTTGCTTCGGCCTCCTAATCAGTGTGCATGAGCCAATCTCTTTGGCCGAGATCGGCACCTCAACACGCTTTTAATCTGTCCTGGGCTATTAGAGTTGTGTAAACATTCTCACACAAGGCCATTTGCTCCGGCTGCAGAGCTTCGGAGAGAGTGGAAATGATGGGAATTGGCCGTTGACGTTCCTTGCATTACGTGTTTGGTGGGGGGGGGGAACCCCAGAGTTGGTTTGAATATATGCAGTTGACAGAATGAATGGGTTATATGCTGAGCTTAAACCACGATCTGAGGAAGGCTATGATTTGTTCGTTCAGCGATAATGAGCTAATGGGTGGATACATTTATTGAGCTTAGCTATAAATAAACCAAGTGCATGGTGGTTTAGCATAGAAGTTGGAACTCAAACGGGGGCCAAAATAGCTTGTTACACCACTATTGCCTTTATTTGGCTTAGCCATGCTGTGTTGTGTGCACCAAGCCACTTGTGATTTACCAACAAACTTCAATTAATGCACCGAAGACAAATTCCTTGTGAGTCCAAATACACTTGGCCAGTAAAGAATTCTATTCTATTCTATTCTATTCTATTCTATTCTATTCTATTCTATTCTATTCTATTCTATTCATAATATTCCATATTCCATCCATTCCACTCCACTCCACTCTACATGGACTGGCCTAATAAGTGAAGTTGCTATGACCTTTGATATCCTGAGGTTCCTCAGAAGTGTACAAGGAATTCTATCTGGTTGTTGACAAGAGGGGATGTTTTGATGAAGCGTGGTCACAGGTGATGTTCCATGCCTATCAGCATCTCCAGAAAAAAGCCTACAAAGTTCCCAGACTAACTTTTCCTGATGTGATGGACTTCAACTCCCATCATTCACAGGAAGGTTTGCTTATGTGTTTTGGGGGAGCAGAGGGCAAAGACGGACAGAGCATTATTCACCGCTCAGGATGGCTCAAGAATTCTAGGCGTGGACCATTATGAACTTACATGGAGCCCTGAAGATCAAGAGGCGGCCTTGATCTGGCTTCATAATTCATATTGAGGTTCTGGTTTGACTTTTTCAGATTATAATGTATAGTTAAACACCTTGCTCTTATAGGAGAATATAGTGAAGATATTTTGAGGAGACGTTTGGAAGTATTTGTTAAAGGCTTAACATGTTTATTAGAAAAGAGCCTGGCATTTAAAACAAAAGAAAAACAGGTGTTTCAAAAGAAGAAAGAGAAACACAATATTTTGTTGAGTTGAAGTTGGGCATTTCTTTTTTTGAAGTTGAGGTTGCCATGGTCTCTGGTCAAGTCAACTGAACCCCAGAATTCCTCAGCCAGCAAAAAGTTCACAAAGTCTTCAAGTTGCCAAGGTTGGAGACCCTCTGTTCTAGGGTACCCTAATTTCACCATTCTGGGGTTTAAATCTGGAACCGTGGAAGAAAAACACACACTTTTGGATTTAAGTGTCTTCTTTCTCCCATGTCCAGAATGTTTGAAGATCACCTCTCCGGTCTCCTGTGGGCATTTTGCAGCCGTCAGGTTTAGAATGAAATAATTGGAATTAGTTAAACAAAACAAGCAAACTGATTTAAGAGGTAAATAAATAAAGCTGGAATGCTCCAAGCTAAGCCAATGAATAGTTGGCTACCTACCAACTGTTATGGGGCCCAAGCAAAACCTGGGTTGGACTAGATGACCTACAAGGTTCCTTCTAACTCTGTTAATCTGTCACCTGTGATATTCTGTCTTGAGAAGGTTGCCAGCCGTTTTAAGGCTGTGTTGCCATTCAGCTGGTGGAGAGGGTGGAGAAGAGACCGTTTAAGTGGATTTTTGACACTCCCCTTTTTAGCTCTGTCTCGAGACGTCTGTCAGGCTTGGCCAAAATGCCTTGCAACCCACCTCTTGGTGGCTTTGTCTCCCATCCTGCCCGAGTAGCAAGTTTCCCTGGCTGCCTTTTGACGAGGTTCTGGATTTACTAAGCCTCTTGTCTGTCAGGGATTAATTTAACCTCTAATTACAACATTTCCTTCACAGTTTGCTACCCATGAGCATGTTCTAACAAAAGCCCAAGGAGATACACGGGCTCTTACTTAGCGCTGGCTCTCGAAATTAATTTAGGGGATTTAAAGCTGCCCGCTAAAATAATGTGTGCTGCAAGTCGAATGTAAGAACATTTATATATGATTTTTGTTTTCTGATGCTGCTGGAAGGAGTTGGTTAAACAGCCTCTTCTTATCTGTGGTCTCTCCACTGCCAATTTATTTCTTTTTTGCCTTCTTGAAAGTGGGGGGGGAAAAACGTTCACCAAACACTGTTTGTTTTCATCAGGTTAACAAGGATGGCAATTTAAAGTTTCTCACATCGTTGCCTCCTCCTTGTTTCCCTGCTTCTTTCTGACCCGAAGATTTTCATAGTTGCAAAGTGGGAGCATTAAAATTGGGCTTGCGGCGGATTTTGAAGCCGCACCACTTGCCCAAGTCTGCTTTGTTCGCCTTAGCGACCGTGTCACTCGCGTAACAACTGCATGGATTCGGTGTAACGACCGTGGCAAGGACAGGTTCCTGAAAGGGGGCAAAACTCACTTAGTCTTTCTCAGCAATAGGAAATTTCGGGCTCAAATGCAAGTCGTAAGTCGAGGGCTGTCTGTATTCTGGCTAGTGAACTATGGTTGGATTGGCACCTTGTATAACCTCCGTCCAGGTCAGTGTTTCTCAACCTTGGCAACTTGAAGATGTCCGGACTTCAACTCCAGAAATTCCCAGCCAGCATTCCCTCCCTCCCTCCCTCCCTCCCTTCCTTCCTTCTTCCCTCCCTCCCTCCCTCCCTCCCTCCCTCCCTTCCTTCCCAGTGGTTAGAACAGTGTTTCTCACCTTGGCAACTTGAAGATGTCCGGACTTCAACTCCCAGAATTCCCCAGCCAGCGAATGCTGGCTGGGGAATTCTGGGAGTTGAAGTCCGGACATCTTCAAGTTGCCAAGGTTGAGAAACACTGGTCCAGGTGATTGACAGAGTCTGCTTTGCGGATGGCCGCCTCAGCCGAGCCTCTACGATTGTAGTTTATTTAACCAACTAGCTTCAAGCAAACCAGGGCTTTTGAAGACCATGCCTGCAAGAGGAATGACTGCATTATCTTAATATTCGGGAAACCGAGGGAAAGGGAGTGGCCAGCTGCTTCTTCTTCCTTTAAAAAAACAAAACAAAAAAAACTTGGGAATGTTTCCCGAAATTTGTGTTGCGCAACAATGTCTCTCGCAGGGAGAAAAGGCCCAAGCGACAAATGTATTTTCCACTTTGCAATTCGGGGATTGGCTTTAAGGGGGAAATTTGCCCCAGGTGGTTGGGCTAAGCGGGTTCCCCCCCCCCAACACACACACACACACCTCCCTCTACTGCCCCCCCCCCCCCAAAAGCAATCTTCCAATCCAGTTGGATAATTTTTTTCCAAATAGTGGGTCAGGTACTGGCGTGGTGCAGCCTGCCTTGAAGATACCAAACAGATCGTGAATTTAATTCCATTTTGTCCTTTCCAGCTGCGGCGTCTCCCGCCAGCATTGGTTTCCAAACGGTGTTATTTTCTTGGAAAAGCACTGCACCCTTTGCAAAACACACACAGAGAGACGCACACACACACACACAATCCAGTCCCCCTTCTGCAGTCAGAAATGCAGGCTGGATCCCGGCTGCTGAAGTCTGACTCACCAGAACGGAATTCTGCTTCTCCTCCAAAGAGTAATTTAACTGCAAGAACAGCCAGTGTTTTTCTTTTTTTCTTTTCTCCTCTCCTTCCTCCCCTTCCTAACTCTTCCCCTTCCTTCTTTCCTTCCTTCCTTTCCCTCTCTCCTCCTCTTTTTACTTACTTCTCCCTCCCCTCCCTCCCTCCTCTCCTTCCTTCCTCCTTCCTTCTTTCCTTCCTTCCTTTCCCTCTCTCCTTCTCTTTTTACTTACTTCTCCCTCCCCTCCCTCCCTTCCCCTCCTCTCCTTCCTTCCTTCCTTCCTTCCTTCCTTCCTTCCTCCTTCCTTCCTTCCTTCCTCCTTCCTTCTTTCCTTCCTACTTTTCCCTCTGTCTTTCTCTCTTTCTTTCTCCCTCCTCTCCTCTCCTTTTCTTCCTTTCTTCTTCTTCTTTGGACAACCACACTGTCGGGATCTTCAATGCCCTTCAGAGCCTGCCAGGTGTGGAGATTTTCCCCAAGAGAGGGAGAAAAGCAAAGGATGGTCCTCCATTTTTCACCTGCCGGCTGCTCAGGACGTGGGTCAAAGCTTGAGGTTACTCAACGCCCGGTTTGCTTCCTCTGCCAAAGGGGTCATTGTAGAAGAGGGATCCTCACTTAGGGGTTGGAGGGAGATAATATGAGCTTTAGGAGTCTTGAGAAGATGTTGGGGGCAGCCTGGCAAAAAACAAAAACAAAATAGCCCCCAAAAACAAAAATTATGGATTTGGGGAAAAGTTCTCCAACTCGGCCAGATCCTCCAGGCAGATGGGTCAACCTCTCCAGGCAGATCAGACACAAAACCGGACGAGATGATCTGCTTCAGTGTCAGCTTACTTTAATAGCATTTCGGGAGTCTGGAAGAAGAGCTAGTCCTCAGCTTACGGCCACCACCGAGCTCCCCCCCCCCACCAATTTATGTTGCTGAGCGAGAAATTTATGTTAAGTGAACTTTTCAGGAGGTTCGACTAGATAAAGATGGAGAGAGAGAGAGAGAGGAGAGAGAGAGAGAGAGAGAGAGAGAGAGAGATAGATAAATAGATTATTTTACTGCACCAAAGGGAGTTGGAAGTCAGTGCCTTTTTTTATTAATTTCCCCCTTTTTCTTTCCCTTACTTTTCCCTTCCCTATTTCCCCTACTATTTTCTTTTGTATTTTTTTTTCTGTGCTATATTATAAACTAATTAAAAATGTTTTTCAGCCAAAGGAAAGAATGTCCACTGGAGGCCTAGGAAGCTCTGACTGGGTTTTCCACTTACCGGGAGTTGGGTGTTTTGTTTTTTTAAAGTCCCAGCCGCACTCTAGAAAACCAGCCGGACAGGCCGGTTCCGCTTGCCAGGGGCCCTTGTTTGAAAGCGGAGTGCCGCAGAGGAGCCTCCAAAAACACGTGTGACATATTTGCCATCCTTGCCCAGGCCTGTCATCCATTCCGAGCACCGGCTGACTTGTCATCTGCAGCTTGGATGGATGTGTTAAGCCAGTCTTTCTCACCTTGGCGACTTTCAGTCCTTTGGACTTCAACTCCCAGAATCCCCCAGCCAGCATAGCTGGCTGGGGAATTCTGGGAGTTGAAGTCCACAGGACTGAAAGTCGCCACGGTTGAGAAACACTGTGTTAAGCGAATGAGGTTAATTAAGTGCCCACTTCTCGCGTATCCCGAGCATCTTGTCTCTTCTTCCCCTGATGCAGAAGCCCAGCCTTGTCTGAGGTTATCAGGGAATCATTTCTCTCTCTCTCTCTCTCTCTCTCTCACACACACACACACACACACACACCAACCACACGGTTCATCTTGACCCCCAAACAGGATGGGGGCTGCCCAACCCAACTTGCCTCCAGAAGCTGTGAATGCTCCAACACAGGAAGTTTTTTAAGAAGAGATTGGATAACCCTTTGTCTGAAGTGGTAGAGGGTTAGGGTTGGACTAGAAGACCTCCAAGGCCCCTTCCAACTGTGTTACTCTATAAGCATCTCCTTTTTCCTTGGACCTTCAACTACTCTACATTTCTTCCTATATTGCCGCATGTGTGTGGCCACATGATAGGCCTGAGAGCACAAGGGCTACAATTTAAAATTCATGGCCCTCGTGGTAGCTGGTCGTCATCGCTGGGAATCCCGGAATTCCAGTCAAACCCAAGGAGACACACTTTTCCTTTGGTGGAAAGACCTTCGGGGGGTGGGGGTGGGGGTGGGGAGCTGGTGTTGATGGGATCACGTCTTTCATAATTACGGGCCAAGGGCAGAAGTGATGTAATGACCTCACACAGGTGGATATGTTTCTTTCAGGGAGTTTTAAGGCCACCTGACGTGTCTTTGGGTTCCCATCAGGAGTTGGTGGAAAGTCCACCTCATCTCCCTGGATTTCACCCCTGCAGGAGTCCCAGGAATTCTAAAATCACGGCTTGCTGTGGTTTGAAACCAGGATCTGGTGACTTCCTGCACGATTTTCCTTACAGCAGGTTAACAGGTGGTTCGGTGCTGTCTTCTGCCAGAATGAAAGGGCTCCCACTTAAATTTCGATTAAATTTATTCTAATTATCCACTTGCAAATGTTGCCTCTCGCGCCTTTCACTTGGTCTGCGTGGTCTTTGGGTCTTTCGAAGGCAGAAGGAATGAGACAATTATCCTTCAGTCAAAGACCCCTTAAAAGTAGTGGCAATGAATTTTCAACCCTCTCTAAGTATGTCCAGACCTTGTATTCTCTCAATGAAGAATATTCAGTGAATAATCTTCTTCTCCTCCTCCTTCTCCTTCTTCCTCTTCCTCTCCTCTTCCTCCTAACATTAATCTGGGATCTGTGCCATCTTGCAATTAGGAATTATTCTTGGTGATCTGAGGTCTTGAAAGGTTAAGAGCCGTGTGTGTGTGTGTGTGTGTGTGTGTGTGTGTGGTTTCCAATCTTGGCAGTTAAAGACCTGTGGCCCACCGGATAGGGAATTCTGGGAATTGAAGTCCTCGAGTCTTAAAAGTTGCCAAGTTCGGAGATCTTAAACCTTTTTGCTCTGCGTTTCTATATTTGGAATTGGGGATGGGTTAGGACCTTAAAAATTATGCTGGAGGCTGAAACTCTGACTTTGAGGACCTTTTGAGAAAAACAGGGGCTATTGTAAAGAAAAGAATTACTGTTAATGTTGTTATTAATAGGGCAAATAACTTGGAAGCGATTAAGTAACTTTTATTATGAAGAGGCGATCTAGGAGACTGAAATGATTATTTTCTGGCGGCCTTCGCCAGCAATCAATTTCTCTTTCTCATGTTCAGCTGCTTGTTAATTGCATTGATTTTTATGAAAAATGTGGAGAAATCAGTGACATATTTTAGTACATCTGAAAACATCTTCTCCTTCCCTCTTGTAGGGTGGTGATCTGGTCACACTAATCACTTTCACTGTTTTCCTTTTAAGTATTTTTGCATTTTAGAACAAATGTTGTGTTTTCTTATTTGCTTGCAGGGACTAATTGGCACCAAAAGGGTGTTTTATGTGGGAAAATTTCCATTGAGTTTTGGAAAAGTTTCTAAATTGGTCTTCCTCCTCCTCCTCCTCTTCCTTCTTCTCATAGCTCTGGTATAGTAGTGATATCATGTGAAAACAATTCATTAACTTCCCTATTTTTATTTGCGACATGGTTGTTGACATGTATTCTCATTTCAGTCCTCAACTTACGACTGCAATGGAATCCAGAATTTCTGTCATTAAACAAGGCAGCTGTTAAGTCAGGCGCGCCCATTTTTTACAATCCTTTTTGCCACAGTTGTTCAGCGAATCATTGCCGTTGTTAAGTCAATAACACACAGTTGTTGAGTGAATCCGGCTTCCCTCTTGACTTTACTTGCCGCAAAAGATGGTCACATGATTGGGACATTGCAACCGTCATAAGTACATGCCAGTTGCCAAGCACCCAGATTTGGATCGTGTAACCATGAGATCCTGCAGTGGTCGTGAAAATCACTTTCTCCATCCTGTTGTAACTTCGAACTCCTTCAGCTCTTGGATGAGGAGCAAAACATCTTCAAAGAAAACCCCAAAAGTCTAGTTGCCTCTTGAAAAAGCAACTTTGGGACAACCCAAACCATTGTGGCTTTGACGCTCTCCCCTTCCCTCACCATGCAACCATATCTTCTGGAGATCTCCCTTCCAGACTTAGGGGTCTCATCCCAGAGGGTAACTAACACAACATCTGGGAAAAGCTGGGCCCTTTGGAGATGTTGAGAAAGGAACTGTTAGCGTTGTCCCCTTCAGGCTCTTGGTGTGAATGTTGAGGACTTAAGAGTCCCACTGATGGTCATGTTCGAAGGAACCATCTAATGTGCCTGAGAGGTGCAGGCCCACTTGGGACGAGAGGGATCAGTGTTGACTTCTGAGCCCCATGGGGATGTGGCAGATATGAGGTCAGAGAGGAAGGTTAGTCCTTGGGGTAGATGGTTTGGGAGCGTTGTGAAAGAGGGATGGGCAAGGCCTACCAGAAGGTAGGAAGAAGAGATGGGCTCTTCAGCTGCTTTGACATGATTTATCCTCTCGGATGCCTTTTCTTGACGGACGTGCGTTATTACCTCTCATACGGAGAACTTCAAACACAGACAAAACTGGGGCACTGGGCGGAGAGAAGTGTTATAATCCCATGGAGATCAATATACACTGGTGGTAGCAGAAGATACCTCCAGGCTGTTTGTTTCTGCACCCTAAATAGGGCAACCTCTGATTGTTTTCTTGCCTCCCAGGTTTACAGGTTGGGTTTCCATTCCGGCAACTCCGGTGCTAAGAACAAAACAAAACAAATATTAGTAAAATAAATAAATAATCATAATCGGTAGCGGCTGGCGCAAATGTCCTTTGTAGCCACAGATGAGCCTTCCATCAGGTGGCAACTTAAGGTTTTGCCGAAGCAAACAATTAGAAGAATATCCAAACTCGGGGGTTGTCCATGCATCTGTGTGTAAATGTCCAGCAGCCTTGCCTCGCATGCTGTGCATCACATCTCTGGTGGAGGCTGACCAATCCAGAAAGAATGCAGAATCTGGAAAAAAAGAAAGAATTGCAAACCATTGCGGGGGGGGGGGTGGTTGGAGCAGATGACGGCTTGCTGCAGATAAATCCATCCCAATCGTTGCATTACACATTTCCTGGTTGGGCACGTTAGCCTGCCAGCTTGTCTGTCGGTGGGAGGCTCCGATGCTCCCTCTGACCTACTTTCTCCTTGGGCCCCGCAGCTGTCGGCAGCCATTGGTGCTAGAAACTGGAAATAAACTCTCCTTGACGGGAAAAGCAGGCAGGCGGCAGAATTCCCCTGCTCTCGGCGCTCGCTTTCTCCGCGCCGGGTTTGGCGGGCCGGTCCCCCACTTGCAACCGTTCGTTCAGCGGCCGTCCAAAGCGACGACGGCATTAAGAAAAGTGACCGGTGGCCCCACTTAATGACCATGGTGGCATCAGGCATAGTCACACGATCCAGATTCAGACCCTCAGCAAGTGGCTCGTATTTACAACGGTTGCAGCGTCCCCAGAAGTTCACGCGGTCCCCCCTTTTGCAAACTGCTGACAAGCAGAGTCCCCAGAGAAAGCCAGAGATGCTTCACAACCCGTGTGACTTGCTTAACGCAGTGATTCCCATAGCAAGGATGGCCGGGAAGGTCGGAAAAAGGGGACAGAGCTCACTGAACAAATTGTCTCACTTAGTGACAGAAACATTGGGCTAAATTGTGGTCGTCAGTCAAAGGTCTGTATTTGTATGTTTTGCAAATCCATTTCCCTTCGGCTTGTCTTTCGGGGCAAGTTTTGTGGCCGTCGCCCCAATTGGAAATGAATCAGGAATGTTTTTTTAACTTTGAATTCTGCTTCTGCCACAAGGACAGGGCAGCCCCACCCACCCAACCGGCTCTCCCCAAAATAAACAAAACTCGGTTACAGGACCGGAAATGAACCTGCCAGTGACTTTATTTGCAAGCAACGGTTCTCTGCTGATTCAGAATCTCTGCTGCTTTTTTCTGTTTTTCTGTGCTTTCTAGATTTGAGACGAGGCATCAGGGATGTGATTCATAGCATCAGATGCAGGAGGGCTAAATAAAGATTTATAAACAGCTCCCCCCCCCCCCCACACACACTAGTTTGCATTTTCCTAATCGCTTTGCTTTAACGAAGCTTTAAGATGCCATCTAATGGAATACTCAACTGTGGCAAGAGAATATTTCCTATCCGGTACGGATGTTTTGAAAATGATGGTTGTTAGTGTGGAATCATGGCTTGTAATCCTAGAGTTGAGGGGGGAAATTAGTGATTACTCTATGTGTAGCAATGCTTCTCAACCTTGACGTCTTTAAGATCTGTGGACTTCAACTCCCAGAATTCCCCAGCCAGCTCCCAGGAATTCTGGGAGGTGAAGCCCACAGATCTTAAAGCCAGAATAAAATTCTCAGAGTTGAAGTCTACAAGTCTGAAAGTTGCCAAGTTTGGGGACCCCCTACTAGAACAGAGGTCCCCGACCCCCCCCCCCCGGGTCGCAATCCAGTACCAGGCCGTGACATGCCAGAAATCGGGCAACGCAAACAAGCAAAGCCCCATCCGTGGGATGCAGGTAGCATGTAAAACCGTGAGCCCCCAGTCCACGGAAACACCTTTCTCCACGGAACCAGCCCCTGGTGCCCTGAAGGTTGGGGGAGCAGCTGATCTAGAAAACCAAGGATGTGATTAACTCTGTGTGAATGGATCCAAGTGCCAATTCTGGGTCTCCATCCTTCCCTGGACTTTGTGGATGCTCAGGATGTACATGTAGATCAGGGGCTGGCAACCTTAAACACTCAAAGAGCCACAAAGGTCCTAACCGGAAGCCCCCCGTTCAATTCTGGAGCCGACCGGAAGTCCGGTCCTCCACCATAGAGTCTCCTCCTAGTGCGGCCTCCTTTTTCCTCTACCCGGCCTAACCGAAAGCCCTGTCAATTGTGGAGCCGACTGGCGACAGGGAGCCGCAGCAGAGAGATGAAAGAGCCACATGCGGCTCCAGAGCCACAGATTGCCGACCTTTGATGCAGATTGAATAATACTAATGCCAGCAGTGCAGCTGGTCTTTGATTTGCAATAAGTTCATTTAGTGACCATTCGAAGTTAAACCGGCATTGAAAAAAGCAACTTATGATTTTTTGGTTTCGTACTTATGACCGCTTTTCCCACTTTCAACCATTGCAGCATCCCCATGGTCATGCGACCAAAAAACAGAAATGTTGGGCTCAACTTTCAGTGTAAATTGAGGAGTCCCTGTATCATGCTTCCCCTCCCCCCCAAAAAAGTAACCAGCCCCACCCCGAGATCTTCTCTCTAGGGGTCCTGCCGCTTGTCGGATCAGAGAAGGTGGGGGACGGGCCCGTCTCCCTCCCCCCTCCCCATCTGTTTCTCCTAAGAGCCCAAAGGAGAGTTTGCGATTGGGTAAATGGGTTAATTTGATTCATGGAGCAAGTAATGGTAATCCGTATTAATCGTGCAAATGGGCCCTTAATATCCAAAGGGAGGGAATCTAATTAGCAGGCTGTTGTTAGTTTGGGTTGCTTGAATGTCTGGGAGCGGAAGACGAACAACCTATTGTGGAGATATGACCCATTTATCATTTCTCTACAAGCGGATGCAGGAGTTTTTACCCTCCCATGCGGAGAGCGGTTTTATTTGTTAAAGAAATGTTAGGGCTCTTCTTCTTCCTCCTCCTTCATCTCCTCCTCCTCCTCCCCCTCTTCTCCTTTTCTTCTTCTTTTCTTCTTCTCCTTCTCTTCTTTTTCTCCTCCTTTTCTTCTTCTTTTTCTTTTCTCCTCCTCCTCCTCCTCCTCCTTTTCTTTTCTTCTCCTCCTCCTCCTTCTCCTTTTTTCTTCTTCTTCTTCTTCTTCTTCTCTTCTTCTTCTTCTCTCCTTCTCCTTCTCCTTCTCTTCCTCCTCCTCCTCCTCCTTCTCCTGTTTTTCTTCTTCTTCTTCTTCTTCTTCTTCTTTTCTCCTCCTTCTCTTCCTCCTCCTCCTCTTTTCTTCTCCTCCTCCTCCTCCTTCTCCTGTTCTTCTTCTTATGGCCAACTGGAGACTTCTGTGAGTTCACAGAAGTCTCCAGCCGGCAGCCAGCCCTGGGGGAATTCTGGGAGTTGAAGTCCACATCTCTTCAAAAGTTGAGGAAACCCTGTCCTACAGAGTCCAAAAACATCTGCACCAGGAGGATAAAACTCAACGTCTCTGATCCAGCATGTTATAGAAACCGAAGCCGGCCTCTGACTGACGTTTTCTCTTCTTGACGCTCTGCTAAAAGCCAACCAGACCCTCCTGCCACTATTTTTAGTTCCCTTCCAATCGTTTGCTAATTTCCCATCCCCCGAGAGAGGTTTGGGGGAGTGCAGATGTTGCCAGAGAGATGGACCAGGGACTGGAAACTCTCTTCCGTCTCCTTTAGGCCAGGGGGTGGTGGTGGTGGTCATAGATTGATGGTCACTACCTATATTAGGAAATATTGCCATAGATTTTACGTAGTTAGTTATTTATTCAGTTTATTTATTCAACTAAAGTGACTTTGGGGATCCTACAGTTTACAATTTTCAAGTTCTTGCTGTCTTTTTCACTTTCTTTTCTCTCTCTCTCTCTCTCACTCACACACACACTTTCTCCCTCTTTCTTTCTCTCTCTTTCTCTTTCTTTTTCTCTCTCTCCTCCTCCTCCCTCCTTCCCTTTCTCTCCCTCCCTTGCTTCTTTTTGGGGAAAAGCCAGCTGAACTTGTTTTGTGCTAAGAGGTTCCTTTGTGTAGCCTCTGTGGTTACTTGAGACCCAAAGGGTCAAAAGCCTTCTCAAATACCCTGCCATGTAAAAAAGAAAGAAAGAAAGAAAGAAATAGAAATGATTCTTTTGTCCGGGGAGACTCGGGCGAAGGGAAGTCAAACAGCCAGACTGGCCGAGGGAGGCCGGCTGATCTTACAGACTTCCCGGCTGAAGCATCCCTTTCTTCCTCCTGCAGGAAGGTGTGAAAAACCAGGCCTCTGTTGGAGAAAGGAAAGGGGAAAAAAAGTCTCTTTTGGGAGGCTTCCTGCTTTTTCTCTTCTTTTACTTTAACGTTTTTTTATTGCGTTGCAAGATAAAATAAGATCCAGAATACAAAAGTAAATAGGGGAACGGTGGGGAGGAAGAGGGGAAAAGGAAGGGAGGAAGGATGAGAGAAAAGAAGGAGCATTGACTTTCCGACTCTCTCGGTTACAGGAACATAAAGCATCAACATCAAACCCCCACTTTCTGCTTTTCCATAAGAATATAAACAAGCCATTTTCTTTAAAGATCTTCCGATCCAACCGGTAAAACCCCAAATCAAAGTTTCATTCTTTTCCACTTCGAGCACAAAGTTTGTTTCCGTGCACTTGCATTCTTTTCTTTAATCAAAGTAGTCAATTTTGCCATTTCATACTAATTTAACGACCGCAGCGATTCGAAAGAACGGCCGTCGAAACGGGGCAAAACTCCCTGAACAATTATCTCACTTTTAGCCGCAGAAAATTTGGGACTCAGTTGTGGTCGTAAGTCGAGGACTGGCTGTACTACCACCACCACCCGCGTTTATATAAAGCATGACTCAAAAGGATTATTATTTTGGTTCTGTCCGCATCTCTTAAGCTCAGCCAGCTCAAAGGAAACATGTTCAAAATAAAAGGCCAGCATTGCTGCGGAAGTCCAGCGCATGGTGGCTTCAAACCTTTCCCTTCCATGGGGTTATTATGGGATGTTTACTGACTGCAGCAGGTCGTTGGGGAAAGGTCAGAGGCTTTGTGTCTGCACTGATAAGGACGGGTGGTGGGCACGGAGAGCCTTTTTGCAGAAACTTCCCCCCAGGAGAAACATTCGGGGTGTCTTACTCCCTGCAAATGAAAAAAGGAGATTAGAAGCCTCTGTGTTTACAACCCTTTGGCTGCATCGAATTAGGATTCGAATTCGTTTCCCCCTTCTCCACTTTTTAACATTCTTTTTTTATTATTATTATTTTGTTGCTTTAACAAGCTCTGTTTTTTGCAGACCTTCCGCACGTCACTGGCCTCCAGCTGCAATTACTTATCTCCTCCTCTCCTATTTTGCTCCTGGCAAGAGATGCCTTTTAAGCCCAGACAGATCTAGCAATTTATTATGAATTATTAAGCTTCAGACACCCATCGGATCTCTTCAGTTTGTCAGCATTTTCCTTTCTAACCCCCCCCCGCCCCTTTCTTTCCTTAATATTCCTTCAAGGAACATGCTGGGGTGTTGAGGAAGAGGCAGCAGGATTCGTAGTTGAGACAAATAATTGATCTTTAACCTTGCCAGGCGAGAACTGTAATTATTTAATGCGGGGTGTATGTGTGTGAGCGAGAGAGAGAGAGAGAGAGAGACCCAGGAAGACAGACAGACAGACAGACAGACAGACAGACCAAGAGACAGAGGACTCTCAGCCCTCCATCCCCCCCCCAAAGCTGGGTTTGGGTCCAGCAAGGGTGAAAAAAAGAAAGGTTTATTTCAGAAGCGCTTTAAGCTCCCACTTCTCTTTCCTTGGCATTCTTTCCAGTTAAATATCAACTTAATTAGCTTCTTGAACTGGAAGCTAATTGGGCTGGCTGATAAATTGCTACGCCTCGACTGCGAATCGGCTCAGAGGGTGGTGGGAATTGGGTGCCTCTTCTCATTTTGTGGGTGTGCAGGTTTACCCGGGGGGGGAGTGGGAATCGGGATCCTGCCAGGGGGGTTGTCATCGCAGCCCCAAAGCACGCAGGGGGGTCCCCGCAGAGGTCTTGCGCCCCCCAGATTTGCTTTCCTGCCTACTATGGACAGGCAGGTGGACGGGGGCAGGTGGCAAAGGAGGCCATTTGGAAAGCGTAATTTCTGAAGGGGAGAGATCGTCGGGGGGAGGGGGAGGTCTTCTTCCCTGGTGGGGGCAGTTTTTCGTGAAAATGCTTCCCTTCCCAGGCACCGTCAACCCGTCTGGCTATGTGGACGGGGCAATAGGGAGCCCTTTTAATCTCTCGTTTCAGGCTGATCTCTTCCTTTCCCCTCCTCTCTCATTCTTCTTGATTCTCACCTTCCCTGCCACCCAAGACTATCTTCTGACTGCTAGGGATACTTTCTCAGTAAGACCATCTCCTCCTCCTCCCCTTCTTCCTCCTCCTTTTTCTCCTCCTCCCCCCCTTCCTCGCTCTCCTCCTCCTCCTCCTCCAGTCATCTGCTGCTCCTCCACCCATCTCCTCCTCCTCTTTCTCTTTCTCCTCTTCTCTTCCTCCTCCTTCTTGTTCTCCTCCTCCTCCTCCCCTTCCTCGCTCTCCTCCTCCTCCTCCTCTTCCTCTCTCTCCTCCTCCTCCTCCTCCTCCAGTCATCTGCTGCTCCTCCACCCATCTCCTCCTCCTCTTTCTCTTTCTCCTCTTCTCTTCCTTCTCCTTCTTGTTCAACTCCTCCTCCTCCCCTTCCTCGCTCTCCTCCTCCTCCTCCTCTTCCTCTCTCTCCTCCTCCTCCTCCTCCTCCAGTCATCTGCTGCTCCTCCACCCATCTCCTCCGCCTCTTTCTCTTTCTCCTCTTCTCTTCCTCCTCCTTCTTGTTCTCCTCCTCCTCCTCCTCTTCCTCTCTCTCCTCCTCCTCCTCCTCTTCCTCTCTCTCCTCCTCCTCCTCCTCCTCCAGTCATCTGCTGCTCCTCCACCCATCTCCTCCGCCTCTTTCTTATTTCTCCTCTTCTCTTCCTCCTCCTTCTTGTTCTCCTCCTCCTTCTGCACCCATCATCTCAGGGCCAGGCGAATCCTGAAGTCAGATTGATTCCTGCCTTAATTTAGGGTTTCTAAATTTCTTTTTCTTCTTGGTGGGATGGAGCGGGAGAAGCCATGAAAACCTGACTTTCACCCCCCCCCCCCACCCTGAGCCACAAGTTTTGAGGACGGTTTTTAACTACGTTCCAAGGATTTAGAAATCCTGCTTTGGAAGAAGGGCGTGCTGCAAAAGGTTCCCCCTGGAGGAGGAGGAGGAGGAGGAGGGGGGCTCTTCTTGGGGACCTCCCCAGCTGAAGAGGGAACTTTCAGCCCCTGCTTCTGCTGCTCCTCCTCCTCTTTGGGCCGGCCCAGAGAAGCTTTGCTGAACTCCAGAATTAATAGAGCAGAGAGAAATCGGCACTTAAGGAGAAGCGTGTCGTCTTCCTTCCTGTTTACAAGACCAAATTAGAAAGCCCTGGGCAGAGAGGTAACGTCACTTCGCATAACCAAGAGACTCGTCTTCTTCTAAAACGGAGGGTCCTTTTAGGGAGAGGGAGGGGAGCCCCAGATCCCCACCCAGATCCCCACCACCCCCAGCCTCTTTTGCTCTTTCCCCTCCTTTCGATTTACCTTCTCAACCACTTCTTTGTCTTTTTTTTATTAGTTTGTCAAACATGGACAAGATAACAGCTATAAATATAGATTTGGACGTGAAAGAAATGGATACTAATAGATGGGGACAGGAGGGCAGGGACGGAAGGCACGCTGGGGCATTTATGCGCGCCCCCTTTACGGACCTCTTAGGAATGGGGTGAGGTCCACGGTGGACAGTTTGTAGTTGAAGCTGTGTGGGGTTTGAGGATGTAACAACGGAGTCAGGTAGAGCATTCCAGGCGTTGACCTCTCTGTGGCTGAAGTCGCATCTTCTGCAATCTGTGTCTGTTGTGTTCCCGTGTGTTGTTGTGGTTGAAGCTGAAGAAGTCATCACAATGTTTGACCCCCGAAAGTAAAGAATTCGTTGTTATTTACAGCCTTTATCGATTTTAATTACAGTTAGTAGTCCTTGATGTACAGCCGTTCATTGAATGACTGTTCCAAGCTACAACGGCACTGGGAAAAACGTTGACTTATGACCCATTTTACGTCCATTCCAGCGTCCCCAGGGTCTTGTGGTCAAAATCTGCCCTCTCGCACAACTGGCTCCTATTGATGGCCTTCACAGCCCCCCAGGGCGATGTGATTCCCCTTTGCGGGTGACCTTCCGATAAGGGGGAAGCCAGATTCACTTAACAACCAGACCCTGGGGTGTGGTGGGGGGGGCAACCCCTGCCTAAGTGACGTGGAAGGAGGCGATTCAGTTCTGGTTTGGTTTCTCACATCCCCTGGGACTTTGTTGTCCATCTGGGTTTATTTATGGCTTGATATGGAAGCCGGGGGGGGGGGGGGAGGATGTTCCCTGGGGGTTTTCTCTCCGAGCAAGAAAAGGTAGAAGCCGTGTTTTCTCCCGCCCGACCACGCGTGTGTTACATGTCGAAAAGTGGCTCGGTCGTTGCCGAAAATGTGTTCTTGATATAAAGATGACATCACCCCCACCGCCCCCGCCTCCCCCATTTGTTATCTGATTCATCCCTCCCTCCCTCCCTCCCTCCCTCCTTTGCACGATTTGGCACAATGGCGACAAAAGGGGAAGTTTGAAATGGGTGAGCAGTTGTGAGCCGTTTCTCTGTGGGGTTGAACGCGGCCTCTGTCATTGCGAGGAAGCCTTTTCCTTCCTCCGAGACAACAGACGTTGTGACTCTCTCCCGGACTTGATCGATGTGGCCCCTCTCGGCCCCTTCCAGCTGGGTCTCCCTCTGTGAGGAAGAGAGTCATTTCTCCGGGAATCTCAAAGGGTGATTTCCCCCCCCCCCCCCCGCAACCCTTCCTGCTCCTCCAAACGCCCTCAAGACAAACCCTCAACTTACGACCAGGACAGAAACTTTCATGGCTAAGTAAGCAATTAACAGAGACATGATGTTACAGGCTTTTTTTAGTCACCGTTGTTAAGCGAGTCACATGGTCATTAAGCAAGTCCACCTCCCCCCCCTGACTTTGCTTTTGTTAGAAACTGGCTGGGAAGGTTGCAAATGAAGGTCACGTGATATCAGGATGCCATGAATCGATATGAATAATAGAATAACAGCGTTGGAAGGGACCTTGGAGGTCTTCTAGTCCAACCCCCTGTGCCCTATATCAGGAGTGTCAAACTTGATTTCATTAAGGTCTGCATCGGGGGGGGGGTCTTTGACCTCAGAGGGCTTGGGGGGCGGGCTGACACAGAACCCATGTTGGGGGCACCTATGGTGGGCAAGTGCCAAGGCCGGACTTCCCTAAGTGAGATCCTCCCTCCCTTTCATTATAATCTCCTTCCTTCCTTCCTTCCTTTTCTCCTTTTTCCTTCCCTCTTCATTCTCCTTTGTTCTTCCTTTCCAGACCAGCCCTCTGGGCCACATCTAAACCCCCCATGGTCTGGGTCTGGCCCGTGGGCCTCGAGTTTGACACCCCGGCCCTAGACCATTTCAGGCAAAGGATTGTATCATCTCTTCTGAAAAAACCTCCAGGGTTGGGGCATTCTTGGCAAGTGGCTCAACTGATGAATTGTTCTCAGAGTCAGGGAATTTCCTCCTTAGTCCTTGGATGCTTCTCTCCTTGATCAGTTTCCATCTGTTGCTTCTTGCTGAGTGCCCAAATTTTGGTCACATGGCCGTGGGGACATTGCAACGGTTGTAAGTGTGAGGAATGGTGAATTAGGTTTTTTTTCAGTGCTGTTGAAACTTCAAACTTTGATGGCCCTCCCCAATGACAATGGCAGGATCGTAGGATGCCACCAACGGTTGCAAAGCTGGGTTTTTTCCAACCTTTGGTCGCTAAAGGGGGCAGTTGGCAAGGGAGCGCTACCTGCACCGCTGAAGATCGGGTGCTTAATTGATCGTGTCGGCTCCTGTCGCCCAGTGAAATGATCTATGATTTGTCGTAAAGGAGGACAATCTCTCTTCCGAAGATTGCGGAATGGAAGCCGGCAGACCTGAACCTATTTCCTTCCGAGCTTCCTTCCTTTCTCCCCAGGTTGTTTCTATTTTCAGCAGTGATCTCAGTTTCATAGCCCCCACTCTTAACGAACTCCGGCACCACTGACTTGCAAAAACAAACGAATTTGGTTTTCTTTTTTTAAAAAAAAAACAGGCCCTCTTCCTCCTCCTCCACTTTTTGTTCAGCTGTGATCTGAATGAGATAATATTTTAATGCGAAACAAGCCAGGGAGACTGGATGGAAATACTGTTATAGTTTTCGGAGGGAGGGAGGGAAGGGAAGAGAGGGAGAGGAGGAGGGAAGGAAGGAAGGAAGGAAGGAAAGGAGAAGGGAGAGGGAGGGAGGAGAAGACAGGGAGGGAGAAAGGGAGAGGAGAAAGGAAGGAGAGAAGAAGGAGAAGGGAGAGGAAGGCAGGAGAAGAAAGGGAGGGAGAAAGAGAGGAGGAAGGAAGGAGAGGAAAGGAGGAGAAGGGAGAGGGAGATAGGAAGGGAGAGGAGGAAGGAAGGAGATGTAAAGGAGAAGAAGGAGAAGAGAGAGGGAGGGAAGAAGGGAGAGGAGGAGGGAGGAAAGGAAGGAAGGAAGGGAAAGAGAAGGGAGATCGAGGGAGGAGAAGACAAGGAGGGAGAAAGGGAGAGGAGGAAGGAAGGAAGGAGAGAAGAAGGGAGAGGAAGGGAAGAGAAGAAAGAGAGGGAGAAAGAGGAGGAAGGAAGGAGAGGAAAGGAGGAGAAGGGAGAGGGAGATAGGAAGGGAGAGGAGGAAGGAAGGAGATGTAAAGGAGAAGAAGGAGAAGAGAGAGGGAGGGAGGAGAAGGGAGAGGGAGGGAAGAAGGGAGAGGAGGGAGGAGATGGAGAGAATGAGAAGGGAGAGGGAGAGGTGGAAGGAAGGAGAGGAGAAGGGGAGGGAGGGAGGAAGGAACTGAATCATGTCCAATGCTGAAGGAGAAACTGAGATCCGTTCCCACTGCAATCTCCCCTCCCCATTTCCAAGGGACAGCCTCTCTCCTAGCTGATGCCTGCCAGATGTTTTGAAATACAAGGCCCTTCATTCCCTGAGCAGTTGCAACAGCTGGAAGTGGGAGTCCTCCACTGATCTGGATGAGATGCCAAGTTGGGAGAAGATTGCTGTGGCCCAAGCTCTCCCCCCGCCTCCCCAAACTCTTCTGAAGACCTTAATGCCTTTATTGCTATTTATCTCTGGCCTAGCAGGGCCCCTCCTGGCCTTCAAGGCTTCCCGGCTCTTTAGACAGCGAGTGATTCCGTAAACGGCAGGAGAGATTCCCCAAACGCCGCCTTCTTCTTCTTGGAAGACCCTCTGCCAAGACCCAACCGGATTCCGGGTTTGTTTTTCCCTTCCAAACAATGGAGGGGTGGGGGTGGAATTGGTATTTTGCTGGCCTATTGTTAGAGCGGCTCCATCTGATTTTTCACACTGGAAAGAGAGGAGGAACTCGGGCAGATCCCGGCCGGCGCCTCTCCTGGGGAGGGAAGCTAAACCTTGCGTGGGGGGGGGGGAATCGAGTCCTCTCTTTTGGCCGGAATCCAAGATTTGCTGCCAGCCATGATGCCTTCATGGGCATCCAATGTCCAGCCTGTGCGTCTTTGGCCGGTTTGGGTGGCATCTTGGGCAGAAGATGGCAATTGTCTGTCTTAATTTTTCCAGGGGGGCAGAAGGAGATTCTTATATGGTGGGGTGCAGCGAGAAACATCTGAAAACGGAGAGTCCTCAGCCATTCTTTTATTCTAAGTCTCTGGAGCTTAAACCTCATTTAACGCCCCCATAACCCCTTGCAGGGTGGAGTCTGGGCGACTGAATGGAGATAGCAGGGGGTTTTAATGGCCGGATGCCCTTCTTGTTGCCAATGCCGAGTTTTCTCCAACAGATTCTCCTGGTGCCCAGAGAGAGAAATATCGGTCTCTACCTAGGATCGAACTGTGATTGTGAGGCAAGAGCTAGTATCTGGGACTTGGCCTTTTAACTGTGGGTTTGTTTCCGCTATAATCTCTGGGCCAGGGGAGGGGAGGGAACTTCCCAGTTTTAGTGATTCAGACTCTCTGCCCCATGTGTTTTTCTTCTCATGACGAAAGAAAAGTGGAGGAAACTCTTCAAACATCTTGAGAGGTTGGCCCCAAAAGTGCTTCCCCCCCACCCTCCAAAAAAAGCAACTGGACTTTTTTTGGGGGGGGGGGGTTCTTTCTTTGAAAACATTTCGCTTCTCATCCAAGAAGCTTCTTCAGGTGGAACTTCAAACAGGCTGAAGAAGCTACTCAGGCCAGAAGCAAAAAAGAATTCAAAGAAAAATCAAACCAGAAAGCCAAGTTGCCTTTTGGAGAGAGAGAAAAACACCTTTGGGACAACCACGATCCGGAGGATTGAGAATCTCCGTAGGCATCTTGAGAGCTTCTTCGGGGCTGGGATGGAGAGATGTCTTTGATACGTTTGGTTTTTTGTTGTTGTTAATCGCAACCCCCTGGACAACGTTCCTCCAGGCCTTCCTGTCCTCTCCCATCCTCCGGAGTCCATTGAAGCTCACGCCGGCTGCTTCTGTGTCTCCATCCAGCCCCCTCCTTCTCTGCCGTCCCCTTCTTCTTCTTTTGCCCTCCATCGTTCCCAGCATGAGGCTCTTCTCCAGGGAGTCCTTCTTCCTTCTCATCAGGTGGCCAAAGTCTTTGAGTTTCCTCTTCAGGATCTGGCCTTCTAAAGAGCAGCCAGGGTGGATCTCCTCTAGGACTGACCGGTTGGATGGCCTTGTAGTCCTTCTTCTTTTGCCCCCCATCGTTCCCAGCATGAGGCTCTTCTCCAGGGAGTCCTTCTTCCTTCTCATCAGGTGGCCAAAGTCTTTGAGTTTCCTCTTCAGGATCTGGCCTTCTAAAGAGCAGCCAGGGTGGATCTCCTCTAGGACTGACCAGTTGGATGGCCTTGCAGTCCAAGAGACTCAATGCAGGAGTCTTCTTCTCCAGCACCAGAGCTCAAAGTCCTCCATTCTTTGGTCCTTTCTTATGGTCCAACCTTCACAGCCATCCATGGCAACTGGGGGTAACCATGGCCCTGACTACAGTTGATTTTGGGAAGGGACAAAAAAGGCACTGTCTGACTTGGTAAGGAGTGAGTTCTTCTCAACATGGTGTGTTCAACAAATCCATGTTTGGCCCTGAACCATGGTTCATGACCTACAGTGGCCCAGTGGTTAGAATGCAGTACTGCAGGCGACTTCTGCTGACTGCCGGCTGCCTGCAATTTGGCAGTTCAAATCTCAGGCTCAAGGTTGACTCAGCCTTCGGTCCTTCCGAGGTGGGTTAAATGAGGACCTGGATTGTTGGGGGCAATAAGGCCGACTCTGTAAACTGTTTAGAGAGGACTGCAAAGCACTGTAAAGCAGCATATAAGTCTAAGTGCTCTTCCCATTGCTCTAGCGCAGTGGTTCCCAAACTTGGCAACTTTAAGACTTGTGGACTTCAACTCCCAGAATTCTCCAGCCAGAGCTGGCTGGAGAATTCTGGGAGTTGAAGTCCACAAGTCTTAAAGTTGCCAAGTTTGGGAACCACTGCGCTAGCGGCTGGATTAGCTGGTGAAAGAAGCCAGAAGTAAACAATAGAAGATACTGTGATATGTGCTGTTGGGTGCCGGCTTCTTAGACAAGCATTGGGTGGTGAACAGCAGGGCTTTTCTATTAAAAATGCAAATATTTCCTTGAAAGGGGACCACTGTCTTTGGTCCCCAACTTCATACTGCGCGTACACACACACAAACTGACACCAATGAAGAAAAGATAACGTTGCTCTAATGCTGAAAGTTTCATGTCTCGTATGATTATATTTCGTTTTCTGAACCGCCCGTCCCCCCCAAAAGAGGGACTCTTTACCCAATGAGGGGGGTCCTTGATGCTCTCTGAGCTTGCTTGATTTTTTTTGCAGACGTTTCATTACCCAAATTAGGTAACCTCATCAGGGCTAGTGAGGGTGTGGTTTGCTCCCTGCTTAAGACCAGGACGCGTCCACTCCGGCAAGCAACATCCAGATAAGCAGGGATTAACACTGACAAACAATTGAGCAGAAAACAATCTAGGAACTACCAATGAGGGGAAAAGCCAGATATAGAACTACACCATATGAGAACGCTGATGATATTATCTAGACGGGTAATGAAATGTCTGCTAGAAAACAACCAGGTTCAGAGAGCACCAAGGATCCCTTGGTCCTCCTCCTCCTCCTCCTCCTCCTCCTCCTCCTCCTCCTCCTCCTCCTCCTCCTCCTCCTCCTCCTCCTCCTGCCCCTCTGCACACCCCTTTCCCTCCTAGCACTGATAAAGTTTCCTAGTTGGGTCATGAAACTTCTACAAAAGAACCAAGCTCAGAGAGCCCCAAGCAGGCCTCCTTTGAACCCCGAGCTACAAATATTCTCCTTTATTCACACTTCCATCTGCCCCTTACCCGGTGTGCCCATGTCTCTTGGGAATGCAGCTTCCAGAATCCCAGAACTAACGTACTTGAAGCAAATGTTCCTCCTGCCCCTTTAAGGAAGGTTGTTTGGAGGTTCGTGTGATATATGGGCTTTCAGGCGAGTCCCATCAATTTGTCTGTCCTTGTGTTTAAAAAAAAAGAGTCAGTGACCTTGAGTCTTATTGCAAATGTCACCCATTTTGGAAGTGAGCTTGGAAGTGAGTGGTGAGAGGGTTCATCTGGCTTCTTGGATCAGCCTTTAAAAGGCTGTTAAAGAATTAAACTTGCAATTTTTAAATCTTTTTTTTCTGTTATGTTTTTGTTGCTCTCTAAGCACCTGTTTTCTTTTGGCAGTGTGTGTATCTCTGTGGCTTTTTCTTTCCTTTTGTTTTTTGTTTTTCCTGTTGTCATTTTGAGAGCAAGAAAAAAATCTTTTTTTTAAAGTCTGTGTTAAAACGAAACTTTCATGCACTTTGTCACGAGTTCTTCACAAACTTGTACTTGTCTCCAGGAGTTTTCAGAAGAAAAAGAAAAGTATGTTCTCAATGGACCTCAAATGTGTGTGTGTGTTGTTTTCCAAGAAAGTCATAGAGGATAGCTGTGTATTCTTTTGGGGTGGGGGGTGGGGAGGAGGGAAACGCTAGTTGTTGAAAGAGGGATTTGTAGCTACAAAGTCATCAGGTTGAGAAAAATGAGGTTTAACGTGCCCATCTCGAAATTTTCCATTCCTCAGGATGCAGCTCTTTGAACAAAAGAGACACTGGTGTGTGTGTGTGTGTATTTTTAATATATTGTTGCCGCCTCGGTCTTTCTAGCGTCATAGCTTCGGTTCATACGTTATGCTTCTCCGTAATGTGCCTTGTTAGGTTCTGGCATAGCAGTTGGCAGAGTGGAATCTCTTATTTTGGGAGTCTGTCTTGGGAACCGGCTGTCAAAAGTGAAGAGTTGAGTGGCCTAATTCCATACAAATCTATGTCCCATGTTTTCGGGACTATCCCTCAGCACGGACCTATGAGATGTGTTGGGCCTGCAAATAATATCTCCACCGGGTAGTAAGTCTGGGCATTGCAGATCGAGAGTAGGATTACAGATTAACAGTAAGGGACCTTGTAGGTCATCTAGTCCAACCCCTCCACCACCCAAGCAGGAGACCCTACCTACACCATTTCTGACAGATGGCAGCCCAGGCTCTTCTTCAAAGCCTCCAGTGACGAAGCTCCCACAACTTCCGAAGGCAACTTCTGTTCCATGGGTTGATGGTTCTCACTGCCAAGAAATTTCTCCTTATTTCCAGGTTGAATCTCTCCTTGTTCAGTTTCCATCCATTATTCCTTGTCTGGTCTTCACGGGCTTTGGAAAACAGCTTGACCCCCTCCTCTCTGTGGCAGCCCCTCAGTATTGGAAGGCTGCTCTCCTGTCTCCCCTGGTCCTTCTCTTCCCTAGACCAGCCATGCCCAGTTCCTGCAACTGTTCATCGTATGTTTCAGCCTCCAGTCCCCTCATCCTCTTGGTTGCTCTTCTCTGCAGTTTTTCTAGAGTCTCAACGTCTTTTATGATGTGGTGACCGAAACTGGATGCCGTTCTCTAGGTGTGGCCTTACCAAGCCTTTATAGAGAGGTATTAGTACCTCCCTTGATCTTGATTGTATCCCTCTCTTAATGCAGTTTAGGATTGCACTAGGATTGGATGTTGACGGATGATGGCCTAAAATGCTTAGGTATCAATAATAATAGGGATGACAAGATATCCAATATCTCAGGGGCTGCCCCAAAGAAGAGGGAGTCAAGCTGTTCTCCAAAGCCCCTGAGGGCAGGACAAGAAGCAATGGGTGGAAACTAATCAAGCAGAGAAGCAACTCAGAAATAAGGAGAAATTTCCTGACAGTCAGAACAGTTAATCAGGGGAAACTTGCCTCCAGAAGTTGATGAATGCTCCAACACCAGAGGTTTTTAAGAAGAGACTGAATAACCCTTTGTCTGAAGTGGTGTAGGGTTTCCTGCCTAAGCAGGGGGTTGGACTAGAAGACCTCCAAGGTCCCTGCCAACTCGGTTATTATTGTTGCTGTTATAGGGTTTTCTGGGACACAAATGTATCTGCCACGTAACATACGGTAAATCTCTGCCTAAGCCAACCGAAAGCATCTTGCTGGTTTGGTGGGAGCTAGAATTTCACAATAATTAAGCACTGGGAGTCTACCAAATAATCCACCAGGGTTGACTTTCCAAGAGTGATCAAGGTTAGAGCTATTTTCCCCCCAGCGTGCTGTTGTTCAGGCCAAGATCCAAGAATGTTTTCCTCTCTGCCATCCGGTGCCCAAGAATCCTTGTGTTAAAGACCATTTGGACTTCTGGATACAGAACATTAATTCTCTCTCTCTCTCTCTCTAAAAGACCCACCTTAAACACAGCATTTAACTTAAATCGATCGGCAGGCATCTTGTTTGCTTAATGCAGTGGTTCAGAAGTGGTTTTAAATACTGCACTGAGCCAAAATACACCAGGGCATCTGTTGGAATTAGAATAACAGAGTTGGAAGGGACCTTGGAGGTCTTCTAGTCCAACCCCCTGCTTGGGCAGGGAACCCTACACCATCTCACTGGAGAATGTCTGCTTCGCAGTATCCTTGGATCATCACAAGGAATTAATGCAGTCTAGGAGATAAGGCTCAAGGGATGCGGTGGGTCAGTGGCTAACACGCTGAGCTTGTCGATCAGAAAGTTTGGCAGTTCAGCGGTTCGAATCCCTAGCGCCGCATAATGGAGTGAGCTCCTGTTACTTGTCCCAGCTTCTGCCAACCTAGCAGTTTGAAAGCACGTAAAAAATGCAAGTAGAAAAATAGGAACCACCTTTGGTGGGAAGGGAACAGCGTTCCGTGCGCCTTCGGCATTTAGACCGGCCACATGACCACGGACAGCGCTGGCTCTTCAGCTTTAAAACAGAGATGAGCACCACCCCCTAGAGTCAGGAACGACCAGCACATATGTGCAAGGCAAACCTTTACTTTAACTTTAGGAAATTAGGTTAAAGGAACCAGAGGATCTTGAAATTAACACACTTTAAGCGAAGGAGACCGCCATGTATCGGAGGGGGGGGGGGGTAAAGAGAAGCAACAGAGATTATGGGGAAGGAAAAATATAAACGGGAGATTGATCTTGAATTTGAGCCAGAAATGGGAAGGGAAAAAAAGCCCAGCTTTGCAAGAAGCTAGAAGAAGAAGGAAGAATTGAGGAGTGGGGAATTAGAAAGGGAGGGGGAGGGCAGAGCCTCCCTTTCTTCAGCTGTCAAGCTAATAACACTTGTCAGTAAATGAAATGTGAAAGTTATAACAAAACAATATGCCCAGTGTGGCTGCCGTTAAGTCCTTGGATTACTAATTAAGACACATCCTTTCCAGAGGTTCTGGCATGCCGTGGCAACAGCCATTGTCTCCATCCTCGCAAACGCTCCTTCTTCGTCAGATGCAAATATTCTGGCTTTGTTCTCCTTTGCTGAGTCGCCAAGGTATTTACACCTGCCGGGGGGGGGGTGGCATCGAGTTGGGGGGCGGTGCAGTTGGGGAGGTGAATAGCATTGCGGAGCCCAAAATATTCTCTGCAGGGTTTTTTTTTTTTAATTGTTTTCTCAGGCAGGACAGGGGGGGAAAAAGAGAAACGGTGTTTGTTCCTGTGCTTTCTTCTTCGGGGGGGGGGGATTTCATTTGAATGAATTTTGCAAAGACGCAGCATGAAATGAAGTCTCTGTGTCTTTCTTGAGCCGTCTTTATTAAATCTTAGGAAAGGGTATAGGTTTAAAAAAAAACCTAAGACAGATGGAGTGATTTGGTAAGCGAAAGTCTCTGCAGGTCGAAAGAGTCAAGATGGCAGCCGTGCAATTAAAAATTTCACCCGTTTTTTTTTATCTGTGAGATGCTTAAAAAACGGGTGGAACTTAAAATAAAATTAAAAAAAACCTAGGCTTCATTTTCCCATCTTTCTGCAAGCTAATTATTTAATTGCATTATAAAGTGCAAATAATACATTACCGAATACAGGTATAATAACAGAATGATGTGGTATTTATACAAGAGAATCTGGAAACTGTTAGCACTGTGGTGATTAAGATCAATTAAATCTTTAAAGATGAGAAAGAAAATTACATCAATGTTAAATGTGGTTTCTGAGATATTAATGAACTGTCGAGCTGCTTAAGTTATGCAGTTAACCCTAAATAAGGACTTGATAAAAGTTCCGTAAAAGGGGATTGCAGTGTTTCATTATATGAAGAAAAAAAAAAAAAAGATTTAAAACAAAAAAAAAAATGGATGACCCTTTTGTGGGTCATTTTGATTTGTGACATTTGTGAGCGGAGCAGATTCGGACAGCGAGGAGGTTGGGGAGGAACCTGGGCCAGTCCTGGAGTCTGGAGAAGGCTCTTAGGGGGGCTCTGCGTTGGAGGCAGAGAGGGGCCCAGGGCCGTCTGTCAGTTATCAGCTGCCTTCAGAGTCAGACATCAGTGATGCAGAAGAACAGCTGGAGCCTCTTCCCAGTGTGCGCATGCGCAGAGTTGCCAGATGAAGGGAACAGTTAAAGAACATGAGTCGACTTGGGAGTAAGGCTACAGATGGACGATGAATGGCCCCTCCCAGAGGAAATAAAGAGTAGTGGAAGGGGAGTGGAGTTTGCAGGAGACAGTTAATTTGCTTAATTGGTTGTATCGGCCTGGCAGTTCTCCAAGCCAGAAAAGGTCTGTGACCGTAAATCCTCCCTTGAAAGACTTTGCTGGAGGTGAATGAGCAGAATTCCCAGCCAATTAATAATAGAGGTTTTGGTCAGGACCAGGAGTCTGCTTCACGCTCTCGGAAAGCCTCGGTCAGAACACAAGGTGGTTGGCTACCCCTGGGAGTTGAAATCCACGAGTCTTAAAAGTGGCCAAGGCTGGACACCCCACATCTAGGCTTAGAAGGAGGAGAATCTCTTGGTGGAAACACATTGAATCGTGGAGAAATATTTCTCGCTCCTCTTGGGTGTAACGGAGCTCGGAGACTCCTGTAGCTGTAACTGCCTGCTGAGCGATTCTCTCTCTGCCCTCCCTTTTTGGGGTAGAAGTTATGCAAGGCAGGATATGAATGAGACTGGAGGAAGTGACAAGGTCTGCAGTCATAACTTTGAGAAGGCAACTATCATTAAGAGTCCCAAAGGCTCTTCTCAACTCTGAAGGCTGCTGCCTTCTTCCCTATGCCTTACAGCGCCAATGAAAGGCCCAGGGCTGGTAGACTTGGCAGCTGCTGCTGCAGAGGTCCCACAGGTGGAGTTTCTCCTCCAGAGCCTACAGCCCAGATCCAGCATATGCCTTGTGAGCGTCAGGACTGCTCATAAGTCCCTTATTTCTGCTCAAGAGTTTTTTCTTCTTCTTGGCTGTGGATTCAGAAAGCTCCCGGCTCACTTTGGCAAGTTAAAAGCCAGATTCTTTGGTGACTGGCAGAAAGCAAAGCTTTACAAGCAAACTAATTTCATTTTGGGGGGCATCAACTTTTCCAAGCTACCTAAAACAAATGGAAGGAAGGTAGGATAAATGAACACGGAAGGTTTGCAAAGCAAGGTTAATTATCTCTTGTCCTGCTGTAAGGGAGTCTCTTATGTTTCCCGTAATTAATGTGCATCAACTTTTTAACAGCTGGGTTTATCGGAAGCTAAATATGATAAGAAAAATGCTTTAACTGCTTTAAAGTGCTACATAAAATAGAGGCGTCTTCTTCATTATCTCTTTAGTGGCCTCTGCAATAATCTGAAAATATTCAGTGAATAGTTGTTGTTTCTTCCTCCTCCTCCTCCTCCTCCTCCTCCTCCTCCTCTTCCTCCTCTTCTTCTTCCTCCTCTTCTTCTCATTCTTCTTTTCTTCTTGTTCTCCTCCTTCCCCTCCTCTCCCCGCCACCCATGCTGTCAGAACTCAAGCTGCAATCTCAAGCTGTCACATAACTCCATATAGGGGGAAAATCACTTTAGATTATTTCCCAAAGCTAAATCAAGATACTATACCTCATGGTCTACTGATCTGATCTGATCCGGTTGCCCTCCAGTTCATAGTTTTTGAAAGGGAGAAACCAACGATCATTAAATTCGGAGGGGGAGGAATAAAATGGGAAGGCTATCTCAAGCAAGCCCCTGGAGACCCATTCTGCTATTATTTGTTTTTAAAGTCGTCTTTGGACGCAGCAGGAAATTTGACGTCTGGCTTTCATTCCAATTCTTGGCTCCCCAAACTGCTGTGTTATTGAGGGTCCTAGCCAGTGGGGAAATCCACATTTTTTTACTACCGGTTCTGTGGGCGTGGCTTGGTGGGCGTGGCAGGGGAAGGATACTGCAAATCCCCATTCCCATCCCCATCTAGGGCCAGCCAGAGGTGGCATTGGCCGGTTCTCCAAACTACTCAAAAGTTCCGCTGTCGTTTCTCCTGAACCTGTCCGAACCTGCTGGATTTCACCCCTGGTCCTATCGATATAGATGCTAGTGTGGAGTTTGTGTGTGTGAAGACGTCTTCAAAACAGACACTTAATGTGGTTCGTGCCTCTGGTTTCTCTCCGTTTCCCAACTGTTTCGGTGGGGGGGGCTGTTCTACAGAAGCCGCCGTAGTTAGGTAGAGTCTGTTTAGATCCCTCGGGCCGCATTGTTGCGCTTGGATTAGAAAGTATGCAGGTTATTTCAAACACTCTGCCTGTTTAGGAATGTTGGATTGTTGCTCTGTCTCCCTACGAACTTCTTCGTTCCCTTTGTTAGCTATGCCAGGCCAGTTTTGGGCCACGTTTCCCTACAAGCATTCAATTGTTGGATGAGAAATTTTAATTTCTGCAGGAAAATGAGGGGGGTGGTGTGTCCTCTAAGAGCCGACAGGCATTCTACCCTGGTGGAAAAGTTCTTTTCCTAAAAGGATGTTACAGAGAACAGTTACAGATTAACAGAGTTGGAAGGGGCCTTGTAGGTCATCTAGTCCAACCCCACACACAAGCAGGAGACCCTTCACCATTTTTGACATATGGCAGTCCAGTCTCTTCTTGAAAGCCTCCAAGGATGAAGCTCCCACATCTTCCGAAGGCAACTTCTGTTCCGTGGGTTGATGGCTCTCACTGTCAGGAAATTCCTCCTTATTTCCAGGTTGAATCTCTCCTTGGTCTGTTTCCATGTTCATCAGACAGGAAACGGTCATAATTTCTCCCACAAATCGCAATCAACAGATTAAGATCTCTCTGACCATGGGGAATTGTTAGTAGTCCGGAAGAGAGGAAAGATCCAACCCGCGATAGATGTGAGAAAATGCCTCTCACGAGTTTGGAAACTCGGTTTCCACAGCATGCTAAACCATGGTTAGTGATGGGCAAAGCGTGACACGCCAACATGCAAAGCATACGCAGCCCCATTGCAGCTTGGCAAATGGGTGGAAGGCAAGGTTTGGTTCTGGGGCATTGGGGTTGAAGTCAAGGCTAGGAGTGGTTGAGAAGATCTGCTTTGGGAGCCTTTGGGAAGAGATTGGAGCCAGGTTGACCAAAGTTTAACCAAACTTCTCATCTTCAGTGTAGACCTAACTCTCTGTCCCCAAAACTGGCTGTTTCTGCTGATTTGCTTGTTTATATTCCGTCTTTATTATTTGTATAAATAAGTCAAGGCAGGAAACGCACAAAATGCTCTTCCCTCCTCCTCCTATTTTCTCCACAACGTCCCTGGGTCCCCCAACCAGCTTTTGGGTCTAAGGCATAACTAGAACTCACCCTCTCCCGGTGATTGGCTAGCTTTCATGTCCCCAGGACTAGAATTCACAGTCTCCTGGCTCCTATCCTGGACCAGTGTTTCTCAACCTTGGCAACTTGAAGATGTCCGGACTTCAACTCCCAGAATTCCCCAGCCAGCGAATGCTGGCTGGGGAATTCTGGGAGTTGAAGTCCGGACATCTTCAAGTTGCAAGGTTGAGAAACACTGTACTAGACAAACCAGCTGCCCCCATTGAGCAAAGATGGGGTGCGAAGTCCATCGTTTCTGGCCTGTTTAACGAAAGCCTTTTTATCTGGCCATTGCAGGGATCTGTGAAGAGGAAAGTGGCGGACGATGCGTCTCCCGCCTCCGGCGCCATGCCTGACCTCCTCTTCCCAAGCGAGAGCAAGCGGCTTTGTCTGGACGACGTCACTCTCTCCATGGGCCCCGGGTCCAATTCTGTTTCATGCCCCGATATGCAGGGCTCTCCGTATTCAACCAATCACGGGACTCCCGCCATGCCCGGACACGGAATGCTCCTTGAAAACAACCACATGAACGGAAGCGGGATGGGGTCTCCCTTCGCCGTCCCTCCGAATGCCGAGGTTGGGCAGAAAGGGCCCCTCGGGGGCCATTACGGCGAGAAAGGGAGCAACATGCACGCCGTGGACCAGGAACTTCAGGATTTGCTGGAAGATGTTGACCAAGATGCCGGATCCTTCTCCCAACGACCTGGACCTGGAGAAGATCTTGGGGAGCAAGCCCGAAGAGCCCATGGGGGGCCTGGCCCACCCGCCCTCAGCCATGAACAGCTCTTCTAAATCTTCTCCGCAGGCCCCCCCCTTGGACAATCACATCCCCAGTAAAGATTTCTCTCCCGGATGCAACCGAAGCGGTGGCTCCCCACAGGTGACGCCTCCTTCCGGAGCTGGATACTCGGTCCCCGTCTCAGAACAAGGCTGTGGGGTCACCCATTTCCTCGGCCACGCCCAACAAGGGACAGGCCCTCCACATGTCCGGGGCCAATTGGCACGCCCAGCAGTTGAAGCACTTAGCCAGCAAGCAGGCGCCAACGTCCAAGCCCCCAACGCCCAACTGGCCCACCATCTCTTCCCACAGGCCTTTCGCCTCCTTACCGGCAAGGTTCTTCTCCTCACCACCAGCCCTTCAGCCCCCAAACGTCATGATCTCCAGCATGACTCCCAACGGCCTGCCAGGAAGCAACATCCAGAGCCCCCAGAACCCTCTGCTCTCCAGCATCACGTCCAACAGTAACCCCCCTGGGGGTCTGTCTCCCCCTTTTGGGCCAGAGAAGCTCTCCAGTCCGGTCCTCAATCAGCAAGCCTTTCAGCCCCCCCAGCTCCATCATGTCCAGCATCTCAACCAGCAGCATTAAGAGTTCTCCCAACGCGGGGCCGTCGCCCTACAGGCCGGAGAAGCTCTCCAGCCCAGCTTTGCACCAGCAGCCTTTTCAGCCCTCAAAGCACCTTGATCGCCAACGCCACCCCGACCAGCAACCCGGCCAACATGCCGGGCTCCCTCTACAAAAACATGCCGCCCTCCCAGTCCAAGAACATGAACGTCATGCTGACGCAGTCTTCCAACAGCATCCAAGCGGGGTTGGGGAGCGAAGGGCCCGGGCCCAAGACCAGTTTTCCCTTCAGCAACACCAAGCCCCTCTCCCACTTCAGCTCAGAGGCCGCCCCTCCCCAGAAGATGCCGCCCATGGGGTCCTCCACGGGCCAGCAGTCCCTCATGCACTATCTTCAGCAGCAAGCTGCAACCTCGCCACAGTCCCAACAAGTCAACACAACCAATTCCTCCAGCAGCAGCTCCGGCAGTTGATGCAGCCGCCGCAACGGATGCCGCAGCGGCACGTCCAGCCGTCCCCGTTGTCATCGCAGGCGCGGCAGGTAAGCCCACAGAAGTGGCTTTTGTCCTTCTCCCTTCCCTCCTCGTCTTCTTTAATGTCCCCGTAATCCCTTGCGTTGGGGTGGAGTCTGGAGGTAGCAGAGTGTTTACTGGCCGGATGCCTTTCCCGTCGCCAGAGCGGAGTTCTGTTCAGCAGATATATTCTCATGGTGCCCAGAGAGAGAAATATCTGCCTCTCCCTAGGATCGAACTCACAGCCTCCTGATTGTGCGCTTCCACCTCTAGGCCACCGGTACCACTCTGCTCCCGTCTCTTTCATGAAGTCTTTCAAGACTTCTGGCAAACTTTGTACATGCGCATTGTAAGTTTGAATTTCTTGACCCAACAATCCTGCTGGCTCTGAGTTCTTTTGGGGGAGACGTTCGCTGGAAGAGCAGGGATTGCATCTTCTTGGGGCTCATCACTGCCCTCGATTGAAGAGTTTACTAAGAGCAAATTTCCCGGCTGGGTTTTTAGCTTTAAAGCCTCGGTTTAATTTCTCTGGTGGCCGTTTGTTTGGATTTTAATTCTGAGGTTGTTCGAATACGTTGTTTGAGCCGTCTGCCTTGGAGCTCTCTCGCCGCTTGCCTGGGCTCCCTGGGTAAACTTGTGTAGGTTGTATTTACCTAGAAGGAAGACTTAAGTTACTGTCCCGTCTTCGTTTGGGGAAAGCGGTTAGCATTAAAAAAAAGGGGGGGGGGGCTTTGAGCAAACTTTCTTTCCCAGCTTGTCCAAATCAGAGACGACTCTTCTTTTTAGAGTTGTACGTTTCGCTTTGGAGGAGAGAGAAAGGCACCTGGCTAGCATCAACCGCTTATGGGCGCTCAAGACAAAAGTCTCAAGTCAGCCAGCGCATCCTCTTGGTTGTAAACCACTCCGGCTGTCCCAAAACTACCTAATACCTTAGCTTCTTGGGCTGGGATGGATGGATGGATGGATGATGGACGGATGGGATAGGATCAGTGGTGGGTTGCAGACGAGAACCCTGATGCTCTGCGGAGCAGCTGGAGCATCGTGGAGGCTTGTGGAAGCGTCATTTGATGCTAGAACGCATGCACATGCCTATGGGTAACTCCGGGGAATCCGAAACCCACCACTGGATAGGATGGATGGATGGATGGAAGGATGGATGGATGGTAGGATGGATGATGGATGGATGGATGGATGGATGGATGGATGGATGGTAGGATGGATGGATGCAATAGCAATAGCAGTGGACTTATATACCGCTTCATAGGCCTTTCAGGCCTCTCTAAGCGGTTTACAGAGAGTCAGCATATTGCCCCCAACAATCTGGGTCCTCATTTTACCCACCTCGGAAGGATGGAAGGCTGAGTCAACCCTGAGCCGGTGAGATTTGAACCGCTGACCTGCTGATCTAGCAGTAGCCTGCAGTGCTGCATTTAACCACTGCGCCACCTTGGCTCCTATGGATGGATTGATGGATGGATGGATGGATGGATGGATGGTGGATCGAGATGAATGGATGGGTGGGTGGGTGAGATAGGACAGGATAGATAGATGGGGATGGATGGATGGATGGATGGATGGATGGATGGATGGATGGGATGGATGGATGGATGGTAGGATGGATGGATGGATGGATGGATGGATGGATGGATGGATGGTAGGATGGATGGATGGATGGATGGATGGATGGATGGTGGATCGAGATGAATGGATGGGTGGGTGGGTGAGATAGGACAGGATAGATAGATGGGGGATGGATGGATGGATGGATGGATGGATGGATAGTATGCTGTGAAGTCAGTGTTGACTCTTAGCAGCCACATAGATGGATTTTCTCCGTGATTATCTGCCCCCATCCGGTCCTCCAAATCTTCAAGTAACGCAACCATCAGCACTACACCTTCTTCCTCCTCCTCCTCCTTCCTTCCACTTTCCCCAGCATCACAGTCTTCTCCAGAGAGCTGGAGCCCCCTGTAAGGGCTCCACAATGTGACCCTTTGAGCCTGATCAGATTTCCCAGGTGCGGCCGGCTGAAGAAAGAAAGATGGTTTCAACCCTCAGAATTAAAGATTAATTAAAGTGATCTTTCTTGGAAGGATGTTTCTATTCGCTTTGAAATCTTGATGCTCTCTACCCAGAATTGCATAAATGGAAAAAAGAATAGAAGTCAGAGGGCCGATAGGGCCAGAAAGTGGGAAATTTTCTGAAGAGAAGCATCCTGATTCATGCCACCACCCAGTTATGGTTTGTCTAACTAGGCAGGGGTCGGCAACCTTAAACACTCAATTCTGGAGCCTACCGGAAGAGTCCGTTCCCCCACCATAGAGTCTCTTCCTAGCACGGCGTTGTTTTTCCCCTACCTGTCCTAACCGAAAGCCCTATCAATTCTGGAGCCTACTGGTGACAGGGAGCCGCAGCAGAGGGATGAAAAAGCCACATGCGGCTCCAGAGCCGCAGGTTGATGGCCCCTGAAAGTACCCTAATGGCCGGGTCCACGTAGAGGGCTAAAATCAAAGCAACCACTCAGTGCTATGTGGATCCTGTTGCTGTTGCTGGGCGAGGTCCTAGGAAAATATTCAGCCTGGGTTTCCATGAAGGGTGCAGGGTGCCAACCTGCAGGAATCATTGTGTATCCTGAGATTAAAAGTGGCTGTTGGGCTCACAACAGTGTTGGGCGCTCACTGACCTTGCCAGCTGCAGTTGCAGAAGCCAACCTGAAGTGGGAACAAGCAGCTGCTGAGCTGTTTCTGCCCGATGCCGTGATCCTCCTTTCTGTAGGGATCTGGTTACAACCCTTGACAATAAAGCAAAGGAATCTCCAGAGGCAAGGAAATGATTAGAATGGAGAGCCAACTGCTGGGGAGAAGTTTGTGAGAAGGACTTGATTGTTGGCTTTGGGGCAAATGCCTTCACTGCAATTAAATAGAGCAGAGCTAGTGAAGAGAAGGACCAAGGAAGGACCATGAGGCAGTCTCCCAACATTGGAGGGGCTGCCCCAGAGGAAAGGGGTCAGGCTATTTTCCAAGGCACCTGAAGTCCAGGCAAGGAATAACGGATGGAAAACTGAGCAAGGAGAGATTCAACCTGGAAATAAGGAGAATATTTTCTGACAGGGAGAACCATCAACCCATGGAACCAGAAGTTGCCTTCAGACGTTATGGGAGCTTCATCCCTGGAGGCTTTCAAGAAGAGTCTGGACTGCCATCTGTTGGAAATGGTGTAGGGTCTCCTGCTTGGGTGGGGGTTGGACTAGATGACCTACAAGGTCCCTTCCAACTCTGTTAATGATATAAACGTCTGAGCTGGAAGGGACCTTGGAGGTCTTCCAGTCCAACCCCCTGCTCAAGCAGGAGATCCTATACCATTTGAGACAAGTGCTGCCCAGTCTCCTCCTTGACTTGTGACTGGTCGCAACAAGGTGAAGTTACAGTGGACACAATGGACTTAGAACCCAGTTCCAACGTTCTGATATGCCCTCCACAGTCATGTGACTGCATTAGGGACATTTCGCAGCCAGCTCACATTATGGCCATGTTTGGCAGCCTCCGTAGTCACAGGACCACATTTTATGACATTTCCACCAAAAACTGGTCTTTGTTTCCATTTTCAGCAAAAACTCCCCATCCGCGAACAACCAATGTATTGATTTACAAGCTTGGTGATTCGCTTAACAACCGTTTGCAAAGAAGGTTGTAAAATCACATACTTCCATGACTTACTGACCACAATGAGGAGGCTCCATTATGGTTGTAAGTCAAGGACCTCCTGCGTTGAGAGAGTAAAATAAATCAGGGATTAACGATTTATTTAACTATCTCTCTGAACCCAAAGGTGCTTTCTCAAGAAGCAACAGGACTCTCTGGTTTGAAGACGTTTTGCTTCTCACCCAAGGAGCTTCTTCAGCTCTGAGAGAAGCTGGAGAAGCTTCTGAGAGAAGCTGAGGAAGCTTCTTGGATGAGAAGCGAAACCTCTTCAGAGAAAAACCAGAAAGTCCCACTTGTCTCCTGGGGGGGGAAAGCCCTTTTGGGGACAAACCACGACCTGGATGCCTGAGCATCTCCATAGGCAGGTCTCCCTGAATGCATTTGTCCAGCTGAGGAATTCTGGGAAGGTTGAAGTCCACACAGGTATTAAAATTGCCAAGGATGGACACTCCTGCTCTAGAGAAAAGGGGGGATTTCCAGGGTGCTGAAGGCTGGAGAATTTATGGTGCCTTCTGTTGGGAAATAAAGATCCCATTTATTTCCTTTCCTCCGTTTCCTCTATTTATCCTGGTGCAGGTGCAGGAATGTTTTCCTTAGAACAATAAAAGCTGGAGTCTAGTGTGATGATAAATACGAGCACTGAGAATATTCACATTTTGCAAATCAGTTCAGTAAACTTGCCTGGCTGGTGTTTTGTTTCTCTTTTTACTAGGAGAGACTTAAAACGTTAATTATGTCATAAATGACAGGCCTGCTCTGGATTTATATCGCTGCTTAAGCCATCCCGAATAACAAAGCAGTAAAGGATACAGGGCGATTTCTTTAAAGCGCTTTAATGACATTTATCGCAAACTGGGCATTTCCAAGGAGATCCATAAAGTGAACTATGGAGAGATAAGTAGAGTATCCCATTCTGGTGGTGGCTAACAAGTTTTCTTCTGATGGTTCTGGTTTTCCTTGCGAGGGAAGGTTGATATCGCAGGGGGGAAGAAATTCATCTAATTATTCATATGTCCCATATGAGTTTTTACTAATTTTTAAGCAAGAGGAGAGGCCTTTTTCTTAAGGGAACTTCATAGAGAAAAAATCCTGATTAATCAAGAGAGTGCCACCAAACGATCCTAGTTTGCTTTGTTTTCATAAAGGTTAACAGGTAAGGGTTTCTCTCGCACATATGCTAGCGTTCCAAGACTCTAGGGGGCATGGAGCTCATCTCCGTTCATCAAAGCCGAAGAGCCAGCTCTGTCCCGAAGACGTCTCCATGGCCATGTGGCCGGCATGACTCAATGCCGAAAGCGCACGGAACACTGTTCCCTTCCCACCAAAGGTGGCTCCTATTTTTCTACTTGCATTGTTACGTGCTTTCAAACTGCTAGGTTTGGCAGAAGCTGGGACAAGTCACGGGAGCTCACTCGGTTATGCGGTGCTAGGGATTCATACCACCGGACTGCTGACCTTTCTGATCGACAAGCTCAGCATCTTAGCCACTGAGTTAAGCAGAGTTAAAGCTGGTTATTACCTGGTTGGGCGATGAGCAGGAAAACGCAACTGGTTTTTTTTTTAGGGATGTGCCCACAAAATGATGAAGAGTGAAGCTTGAGTTGAAAAGAGGCTTCACCTGTACCTTAAAACACCCTGAAAAATGCCTGGGATATGAATTCATTTGCTTAACTAGCAAGGAATTTCTTTAGATGTTGTATCAAATGTCTTCACGCTGGGTTTTTAACTTAACTGCTGTCATTTTTGATAAAGGCTTGAAACCGATCAAAGAAATTTCTCCAACGTGGATACTTTACGAAATGCATTGAAGTAGAGATGCTCTTTGGGAAGAAAGGCAGACTATAGAAGTAGATAATAACTTTTCACATTTGTTGAGACATTCTGGAGGTTCAAAAGCCATTCTTTGCAATCGGGGGCTACCGTTGAATGACACAGAATGCAGCCACCTCACCGCAACCAGCTTGGCCGCGGGACCGTTGAGCAGTTCAATTTTAATGATTTCACATAAATAAAAATCAGTTAAATGTTTGTTATGCACCTTTCATTCTGTTCTCCCGTTTGCATCCTTTCTTTAGTGGTTCTAATCCGCTATTTCTTTGATATTAGTGTAACTCTTGTTCAGTGAGGAAATTCAATCTTTTTTACTACCGGTTCTGTGGTTTGGTGGGCGTGGCAAAGGGAAGGATACTGCAAAAGCCCCATTTCCTCCTGGTCAGCTGGGACTCAGGTGGGGGGCAGAGCATAGATGGGGCAGGGCCAGCCAGAGGTGATATTTGCCAGTTCTCCGAACTACTCAAAATTTCCGCTACCGGTTCTCCAGAATCCACTGAATTTCATCCCTGGGAGTGTCCATAAGTCAAAAACATTGGGGGCCACAATGCTTTGCACATCCCTCTAATCTACTTTGATGCCAAAATGTCACCCTGGCATTTTTGTTTGAGAAGTTCCAAGGGTTTATTGTAGCCATTGAAAGGATCTCTTGCAAGGGGTGTTGGGGATGGCTGCTGGCGTGAAGAAGGGCTGATCTAAAGCATCACAGGTGATTTTGAGATGCTTGGATGGAGTGACATCTTTCATTACAGACGGTAAATCTCAACAATAACAATAATCCTGAGAATGTTTTGAGTTCCCATGTACTGGGTCACTTCAGTGGATCAAAAACTCCAGAGGGGAAAACAATGGCATAATACAGGATACGAGGAGCAGAAAAATAAGGAAGAACATCCTTCTTAGAGTCCTAAAATCCCTTGCAAGGGGAACCAAAGGCTGTGAGTTTGCAGAAGCTCAGAATAAACAGAGTTGGAAGGAGCCTTGGAGGTCTTCTAGTCCAACCCCCTGATCAAACAAGAAATCCTATTCCATTCCGGACAAACAGTTGTCCAATATCTTCTTAAAACCTCCAGTGATGGAGCACCCAGAACTTCTGGAGGCAAGGCAATTGTGCTGACCCATTGTCCTCCCTGTCAGGAAATTTCTCCTTAATTCTAAGGATTCTCTCCTTGGATTAGTTCTCTCTTACAAGCTCTCTAGTTTGGTCCCATTCCACAGGTGAGACTAACACGACGAGGCTCCCAGGTGTACATTCTGGATTAGTGGAGTCACTCAGAGCAAGAATGTGGTTTAGTAATGTCCACTTACAGGTTGGGCTCCCTGATTACGAGCAAGGAATTCATCGCCAACAATGAATCAGCCACTTGACAGAAGAAACTGAAGTGCTCCGGATGACTCAAGAGGCCGTTGCCTTCTCATCTCTTGCCGTCCTTCGCCAGGTGAGATCCCTGCAAGCCATCAGGAAAAGGTGCAGAATCCTACATTTAAATTTGGAGGAGGTGGAGAAGGAAGAGAAGAGCAATGATTCAGCTTCTTCTGGAGTCCGTTGCTTTCTTGGGGAAGTTTCCCACATTGAAACATAAAATGAATATTCTGAGTGCTCCATCAATTTCTACCATTCACTCTCACCCAGAGGTAGCAACGGGTATCATGCTCCTTCTATTGCCATACACTTTCCCAGTATTAAATAAATCAGAAGCACATTATTGCATAGACCCATCTTCCTCTGTTATTCTCACCTGCTGCGTTGTCTCCTTCCTTCCACAGCTCCTTATTCCCAAAGCAGAGAGGCAGTGGGGGGACTTGTTCCCCCGTTTCTGTGGTTCTCCACCAACTTTCCAGCCTAGACTTCCCAATTTTGTACCGTTGTATATAGGACACTGACGTGGTGGCTCAGTGGCTATGACGCTGAGCTTGTTGATCAGAAAGGCGGCAGTTCAGCGGTTCGAATCCCTAGCGCCAAATAATGGAGTGAGCTCCCGTGACTTGTCCCAGCTTCTGCCAACCTAGCAGTTCGAAATCACGTAGAAATGCAAGTAGAAAAATAGGAACCACCTTTGGTGGGAAGGGAACAGCGCTTCCATATGCCTTCAGCGTTTAGTCATGCCGGCCACATGACTACGGAGTCATCTTCGGACTGGCTCTTTGGCTTTGAAACGCCCCCTAGAGTTGGGAACGACTAGCATGTGTGAGGGGAACCTTTACCCTATACAGGACACAATACAAGTCCTCAATTGGGTGGACTTGATCTTCCAAGGTCTTTTCATGCTGGTTGAAGGTTTGTAGAATTGACTTCCAACATGCTAGACTTTTCTTAGAATCTTCGACTCTAGATCTCTAGATCTCTAGATAACTTCCCTACTTCTTGTCTGCAATACTAAATGCATTGTTAAAATATTAGATTCCCCATCCAACTTCCCAAGAGTGATGCTCTCCAGATGACCTCCACATGGCTCAAAAGAGATGGGGGTTGTAGTCTGTCAGAACCAGAAAGGATCAGGTCAAGATGGAGAAATTGGCCTTCATGGACCTTAAGAGCCGAGGTGGCGCAGTGGTTAGGGTGCAGTACTGCAGGCCACTTCAGCTGACTGCTATCTTCAGTTCAGCGGTTCTAATCTCACCGTTTCTCAAGGTTGACTCAGCCTTCCATCCTTCCGAGGTGGGTGAAATGAGGACCCGGATTGTTGTTGGGGCGATATGCTGACTCTGTAAACCGCTGAGAGAGGGCTGAAAGCCCTATGAAGCGGTAGATAAGTCGAACTCCTATTGCTATTGAATGAATGCTGAATGCGGAGAAAGGATTCGTCATCCAGACCTTCTTTTGATCCATGATCAGAATAACTCAGCACATACTTCCCTCATGGTCTTTTCTGACAGAGCAAAGGAGAGTTAACTTCAGTGAGTTTTAGAACAACAGTATAACAGAGTTGGGAGGGAGGTCTTCAAGTCCAACCCCACTGTTCAAGCAGGAAACCCTAAGCCATTTCAGACAAATGGTTATCCAATCTCAAAAACCTCCAGTGATGGGAGCACCAACAATTTCTGCAGATAAATCGTTCCATTGATTAATTGTTCTCACTGTCAGGAAATTTATCCTCAGTTCTAAGCTGCTTCTCTCCTTGATGAGTTTCCACCCACTGCTTCTTGTTCAACTCTCAGGTGCTTTGGAGAAGAGCTTGACTCCCTCTTCTTTGTGGCAGCCCCTGAGATATTGGGAGACTGCTATCACATCATCCCTGGTCCTTCTTTTCACTAGACTAGACATAGGCAATTCCCCGCAACCGTTCTTTGTAACTTTTGGCCTCCAGCCCCCTGATCATCTTCATTGCTCTTCTCTGCGTGCTTCCCAGAGTCTCCGTGTCTTTCTCTTTTGCACAGGCATTTTGCAAATGCAAGTCAGATTCGTCCTTTGTTTCTCTCCCACTCAAGTCTTCTTCATCCTGGAGCGTGGCAACTATTTACAGAGAGAGAGAGAGAGAGAAAAGAATGTGGACAATAGCCAGGAAGAAGAAAGAACAATCGGCAGAAAGTGGGATTTTTCTAGCAGGTCCAGGAACGCCTGAGAGGGGAGCCGCCGCTGGAGGCTGGACCACGGGGAGAGACGTGGGTTGCAACGGGGCTGGTGCGTGCTTTCCGTGTCTTTTATTTTAGAGACGGCGAGGTTGCATTCCAAAAACTAACCCTTCTTGGACCAGCCTGTGTTTTCATTCCAACCATCCCATCTCAGATCCGTCTGCAGCCCAGCCAGGCAGTTCCGTAAAAAGGCTCTTCCCTGGGACAACAGGGAGATCGAATCTGGTCTCAGCTCTTTTTATCTGAAGCTCAGAGCCTCGGCTGTTAAACATTGACAAGTATCAATGGGGGCGGGGGGGGGTGTTTCAGGCTGTAGGAAACCCTGGCCCCATTCTGTTGAGCGGAAGGCCTACGGTGACCGAAGAAGAGAAAATAGTTTGCAAAGAAAAGAACCTACGAGGGGAAGCGGGACTTGCATTTGTGTACAAATACGAATTAATCCTGTCTTTTTATGTACACTGAGAGAGCACACGCACCAAAGACACATTCCTTGTGCGTCCAATCACACTTGGCCAATAAAGAATTCTATTCTCTTTCTCTTCTTTTCCAGTTTGTCAAACATGGACAAGATAGCAGGTATAAACATGGACATAAACACAGGAAATGAGTACAAATAAATGGGGACGGAAGGCACGCTGGTGTGCTTATGCTCGTCCCCTTTACGGACCTCTAAGGAATGGGGTGAGGTCCACAATAGACAGTTGAAGGTTGAAGCTGTGCGGCGGGGGGGGGATTTGAGGCGGTAACAACGGAGTCAGGTAGAGCATTCCAGGCGTTGACCTCTCTGTTGCTGAAGTCGTGTTTCCTGCAATTGAGTTTGGAGCAGTTTACTTTGAGTTTGTATCTATTATTTGCCTGTGTATTATTGAGGTTGAAGCTGAAGTAGTAATCGACAGGTAGGATGTTGTAGCAGACAATTTTGTGTACTACGCTTAAGTCAGACCATAGGGGAGCGTAGTTCCAGATTCTCCGAGGCCAAAATTTTGAGCCTGGTGGCCTAAGGGATTCTGTTGGGAGCAAAGGAATGGAGGACTCTTCTCGTGAAATACCTCTGGACTCTCTTGATTGTATTAATATCCAATGTACAGTGTGGGTTCCAGGCAGACTTGCTAGACAGCTTACTCTGAACCCTGGAATGTGAGTAAGGGCCAACCAGCGACATCTCTTCTTCCGTAGGACCTGTTGTTGTCTATGCCTCCTCCTCTCTGAATCCATTTGCATTCTTTCCATTTTGTTTTATTCATTTGTTTTAGAGAAAGGGAAGCTAGGAAAGTACCATCTTCAAACAAAGCCTCTGTTTCCAAGAATAGCTCTGGCTCGAACGCAGGGCCCCACCGGCGTTCTTAGAAAATCAAATTGGAAGGTGGGTTGGAAACCAAGGTTTAGCTTGGAAGGATGCCCCCGGGGAGGGAGAGAAAGGCAGAAGAGGGGAAAGAAAGAGAAGCAGAGATGAAAAGCAGCTTCTTGGAGACCCAGAGCAAGTGGCGAGGAGCAGGCTTTTGCCCTTCTTCTTCGAGGAAATTGGTATTTTGAGGTAGGCCAGGCTTGTAATGTAAGGATGTTGTCCTCAACGTGCCCTCAACATTTTCAGAAGAAGCGGTGACATCGTGTGTTGATGAATTCAAAAATTCTTCTTGAATGCAGGCTGTGAACACGAGTCCCTCCACAGTCTAGAATGCTGGTTGCAAGTCCTTTTTCTGTCCACATTCCACTAGGCTGATTTCATTGTGTAACAAACAAGTAGAGGCTGTGTTGAGGGCTTAAATTGTTGCTCATGGCTTCGCTGGTCAGTGAGATTCGACGTGTCTTTAAGTTGCTTCTCTGGGTTAATTTTTCGTTCACCAGGCTGGGGAATTCTGGGAATTGAAGTCCCCGAGTCTTAAAGTTGCCAAGTTTGGAGAGAGCTTTCTTCGAACGTCTAGGTAGAGAGAGATGGAAGAAACTGGGTGTGTTTTGCCTTGGAAAAAACAACAACTGCAGGGGAGGATATGGGACCTGCTCTTCAAATACCCCAAAGGAGGCAAAGACCAATTTCCTTTTCACCCCACATATGCAGGGAAGCATTTCAAGAAAGCACCTTCTGATTGAGCCCTGATTCCTGAGTGGAAGAGCAAGTCAGCCATGGAACCAGAAGCCGTTCTGGTTCTTCAGGCAAAAGCTGGATGGTCCTTTGTTGACTTGGCTTTGCTCCAATCCCTGAACTAAGCACGGGATCTGGTAGCTTAAACAGCCCCTTCCTTCCTTCCTTCTTTACTTCCTCTGTTCCTGCTTCAGGAGTTCTGGATCTCCCTCTTCTGGCCGCCTCAGCCATTCCCAGTTGAGGTGGCTGTAGGGTTTCTTGGAGGTTGTTTCCAGGACGGCTTTTAGATTTATGTAACTTCTGCAGGGTTTAGTCTTTTTTAAGCAACGTGTGATAAAAGCTCTGACTTTTTCTTGACCGTCCCCCAAAGGGGGCCGTGACTCTTACCAAGTCCAAGATATTTTGCCTCCAAGATGGCACCATCCCTCAACCGAGCAAGATGGCGCCCTCTTTAAGTCCCTCCTCTGGAATACAAAGGGGAGAACAGCTTCTCCTCCTGCATCTGCGGCAGCTGACAACAGGGACAGCTGTCAAACAAACACACACACTCTCCTGACACTTGTTCTGACCAAGGCTTCCCAAGAGCAGGAACAAAAAACCCTTTGATTAATTGACTGTGAATTCTGCTCATTTCCATCCAGCAAAGTCTTTCGAGGGAGGATTTACAGTCACAGACCTTATCTGGCTTGGAGAGCTGCCAGGCTGAGATCTGCAGAACTTGGCAAGGAGTCTCGGAGAGTCACAGAATATTAAGCGAACTAATTGTCTCCTGCAAACTCCACTCCCCTTTTGCTCCTCTTTTATTTCCTCTGGGAGATAAATTCATCAGCCACCTGTGGCCTTACTCCCAAGTCGCCCCCTGTTCTTTGGCTCTTCCCTTCCATGCGCACACTGGAAACAGGCTCCAGCTGTTCCTCTGCCTCACTGATGTCTGACTCCGAAGGGAGCACGTAAGTACCAGATTGTCCCCTCTCTGCCTCCGACACAGAGCCCTCATCAGAGCCTTCCCCAGACTCCAGGACTGGCCCATCTTCCTCCCCAACCTCCTCACTCTACAGAAGCTCTGCTGGCGGGCCACAACAACACTCTTCTGCCTCTCTACAATGCACACAACCCCCTCCCTCCAGTCCCCCCCCCTCCAACCAGCGACAACCCCCCCCCCCACTGTCTGCAGCAGCTGCCTTATCCGCCTTAATGCCAGGCAAGTTCTGGCGATGAAACTCCCAACTCCGCTCTTGCCTGGAGGCGCTGATGGGACGAGACTGAAGTGGGCTTATCAAGTTGAGGTTCAACCTAGACAAGAAGAAAGTCGGTAATTACAGGGTCGGGAATGCTGCCTCTATCAAGGCAGGGTAACAAGTGGTGCCTCCTGCTAAATCTGGGTGGGTTGTGGGGGGCTCTAAGCAGCCAGGGAAGGAGCTCGCAAAGGCCGTGACCCCAGATGTCGTGGGCAGCGCTTGTGAGTTCTTCTCTGGATCGTTGAGTCTCTTGGCCTGGAAAGATTTCTCTGGGAAACCCAGCCCTGTCTTTGATCTCAAAGCTTCTCGGTAGCGATGGGACATTGGCTGAAGATCAGCCTTTCGGTGTCTGAAAGATGGCCTGGGAGCTCTTCAGATAAGGGAGACCGAGGGATGGAAGATGTTGGGCCAGGAAGTTGCCAAGGACGGAGAGAAGAAAAGTTTGATGGCAGCTTGACTTGCTTGCGGATGCAAAGAATTTGCATCAGGGGGGGTGGTCATTTCTGAGGGGCTGCCCAGAGAGGAGGGGGCCAAGCTATTCCCCAAAGCCCCTGAAGGCCAGAACAATGGGTGGAAACTGGTCCAGGAGAGATTCAACCTGGAAATAAGGAGAAAGTTTCTGACAGTGAGCGCAATAGCAATAGCAGTTAGACTTATATGCCGCTTCACGGGGCTTTCAGCCCTCTCTAAGCGGTTTACAGAGTCAGCATATCGCCCCCACAGTCTGAGTCCTCATTTCACCCACCTCGGAAGGATGGAAGGCTGAGTCAACCTTGAGCCGGTGAGATTTGAACTGCAGAGCTGCAGTCAGCTGAAGTAGCCTGCAGCGCTGCATTTAACCACTGCGCCACCTCGGTCTCTAGGCAATTCGGAAGTTGTGGGAGCTTCATCACTGGAAGCTTTCGAGAAGAGACTGGACTGCCATATGTCGGGGGGTTGGACTAGATGACCTCCAAGGTCTGCTCCAACTCATCTCTATCTGTATCTCCTTGGACCTGAAATCTCTCGTTCAACAATCATTTCTTTCCCCCACGCCCGCCAACTGTGTAAAGGACAATACAGTTATAGATTTCTCTCTCTTCCCACGGCAGCCAACAACTCCCAGAATTCCCTAGCCAGCCTGCACCATTCTGGGGGTTGATTGAAACCCACAGATGTCAGCTAAGGAATTCTGGGAGTTAAGTCCACCCATCCGAAAGCTGCCAAGGTTGGGGGGGGGAAGTCATTGCCCTTGGCACCCCGTATTCTTATATATGTTATGGTGTAGATGTAGTCCTCGCTTTACAAGCACAGTTGAGGGCAGGATTTCCGTTGCTAGTGAGACAGTTTGTGAAGGGAGTTTTGCCCCATTTCACCACCTTCCTTGCCACAGTTACTAAGTGAATCACTGCAGTGGTTAATTAGTAACACGTTGTTTAAGAGAACCTGCCTTCCCCCTTGATTTGTCAAAGACCTCTGGACCCAGCAACTGTCTTAAATGCAAGGACGTTGGGGGGTGTGCCCGGATTTGACTCATTTTGACCATGAGGCATCACAACGGTCGTAAATGTGAAAAACGGTCATAAGCCACCTTTTTTCAGGGCGTCGTAGCTTTGAATGGCCACCAAACCAATTGTAACTCGAGGACCATCTGTACTGCAGGGGGTTCAAAGGTTTTTGGACGAGGGCTGCAAATCCTGCTTAGGTGAGCATCGCTGGGTGGGAGTTTGGGATTTTCCTTTCCAAGAAAGTGCTTAGAAAGGCAAAGGTTCCCCGCGCACATCTGTGCTAGTCGTTCCTGACTCTAGGGGTTGTGTGCTCATCTCCCTTTCAAAGCCAAAGAGCCAGCGGTGTCCAAAGACGTCTCCGTGGTCATGTGGCCCGGCATGACTCAATGCCGAAGGCGCATGGAAATGCTGTTCCTTCCCACAAAGGTGGTTTCCTGTTTTCTACTTGCATTTTTGCCTGCTTCCAACTGCTAGGTTGGCAGATGCTGGGACAAGTCAGGGGAAGCTCACTCCGTTATGCAGCGCTAGGGATTTGAACCGCCAAACTGCCGACCTTTCTGATCAACAAGCTCAGCGTCTTAGCCACTGAGCCACCGGGTCCCTTAAGAAAGCACTCCCCCCCCCCAAATGTGCCTCCTTTTCTAATGCTGATTAACCAGATGTCCTCCTGTTTTTTCCTTCCATCATAAATTGAGGGAGGGGTTTCTCCCCCCCCCATCCCCCGGTCGTGTACTTTGCTGAACAGGGCACCTCCTCACACACGCCTCTTGCCAACTGCCCTTGGTTATCATTCCCCTGGCAGGATTCCTCCACCACAAAGCAACCACAACAGCAACAACAACAAAAGTTGACAACAACTGTCCTGATTACGGTGTTTATTGTACCAAGGATGCCTGCAATGGGTTGCTGCAGCCTCAGATCAGGAATCAAATCCCGGGAAGCATTAGCCGCGTTTAAGATCAGGGCTCCATTTCCGAGTTGTGCAACGATGGAGTGGAAAAACAAAAACAATCAAAAGCAGGAGAAGATGTCTGTGTGTGTGTTGCAGTTTTGTTTCTTCAAGCCTTAGTTGGGTATGGCGTGGAGAACACATTGCAAGCATATATATATATCTATATTTTAAAAACCAAATAACATGCTAGGATGTTCTATTTTCCAGGGTAGCTTCTTGAAATAACTTTCTGAGGAAAGTGAGGGGAGTTTCTCTCTCTCTCTCTCTGTTTCTCTCTCTTTGTCTGGGCATTTTGGAGAAATTTTCGTGTGTGGGTGGGGGGGAAACAAAGCCGCGTTTGTGTGCAGGAACCGGCATTGTTTCTCTGAATGGGGAGCGAAGACTGAATTCCCTTCACTGAGTTCCTTCTACATCTGCAGCTCTGGAAACAGATGATTCACGGTTTGACTGCTAATACGAGGGGGGAGCGGAGCCCCCGTGAATAAACAGCCCTGTTCGGTCTTGGGGTTGAAAAAGAAAGAGAAAGAGAGAGAGAGAGAGAGAGAAAGAAAGAAAGACAGAAAGAAAGAAAGAAAGAAAGAAAGAAAGAAAGAAAGAAAGAAAGAAAGAGAAAGAAAAGACAAGCACTCTGCTTAAGCACATGTTGCTCACTCTGCAGTTTAGCCGGGGCTAAAATCGAGACCATGAAATAAAAACACCACGTTTGAAGAACCTCTCTTTGTGTTACACCTCCAGCATTTTTCTTAAATCATGTCCAGTCGGGAGGAAGATGAACTAAACCACTTATTGGGAGTTAAACTTTGCTGCAAAATACGGTATAAAACACTTCTTCCCCTTTTCGATGTCCTTCCAAGCAATATTGATTTCCCTCCCCTCCTTCCCCAGTAAATGGGGAATATGAGGGATAGAATCAAGACCACGTGGAGGGTGAACTGGGGGTGTCCAGTTGAATGAACAGAAGGGCCAGGGGAGACAGGATAGGAGTCTTCCAATATCTCAGGGGCTGCCACAAAGAAGAGGGAGTCAAGCTATTCTCCAAAGCATCTGAGCATAGAACAAGAAGCAATGGGTGAAACTAATCAAGGAGAGAAGCAACCTAGAACTAAGGAGAAATTTCCTGACAGTGAAAACGATTAGTCAGTGGGACAGAAGTTGCCTCCAGAAGTTGTGAATGCCCCAATACTGGAAGTCTTTAAGAAGATGTTGGATAGCCATTTTGTCTGAAACAGTATAGGGTTTCCTGCCTAGGCAGGGGGGTTGGACTAGGTGACCTCCAAGGTCTCTTCCAACTCTGTGATTCTATTCTAAATAAACAACAAACCCATTTTCTGTATTCCTTCCAGTCTGCAAATGCTTTTGGGTGGCTGAGGGAGAATAATTGCATATTAATGGAGAGGCTGGTCTCCTCGTTTTCCCCCCAAGGGGGATGTCCCCGCATCTGTTAACGCATGTTAACTCAGAAATGTTGTCGTTGTTAGTTGTAAAGTCGTGTCTGACCCATCGCAGCCCCATGGACAATGTTCCTCCATTCCTTCCTCTACATCCTCTGGAGTCCATTGAAGCTCACGCCGGCTGCTCTTCTGTGTCTCCATCCAGCCACCTCATTCTCTGCCGTCCCCTTCTTCTTCTTTTGCCCTCCATCGTTCCCAGCATGAGGCTCTTCTCCAGGGAAGTCCTTCTTCCTTCTCATTAGGTGGCCAAAGGATTGAGTTTCCTCTTCAGGATCCGGCCTTCTAAAGAGCAGCCAAGGTGGATCTCCTCTAGGACTGACCGGTTGGATGGCCTTGCAGTCCAAGGGACTCAATGCAGGAGTCTTCTCCAGGGAGTCCTTCTTCCTTCTCATTAGGTGGCCAAAGTCTTTGAGTTTCCTCTTCAGGATCTGGCCTTCTAAAGACCAGCCAGGGTGGATCTCCTCTAGGACTGACCGGCTGGATGGCCTTGCAGTCCAAGGGACTCACAAGAGTCTTCTCCAGTACCAGAGTCCAAAGGCCTCCATTCAACTCAGAAATAGCTATGATCAAAGCAGAAGAGATACCTAACTTGGCAATTTGATCCATTCATTAGAATTTCCCCCAAGCTCATGTAGAGCCCGAATTCAACTGTTTCTGCTTATTTTAACTCTCTGGCATTTGGCAAACGGGGGCTATCGAATCAGGAGATAGAAAGCTACATCAGAGATAATCTTCTGCAGATTTTATTTCCAAAGTCCGCGATGAACAGGTATATCTGCCAGGGGATTTTTTTTGTCCCCACCTCCCAACTGTCGATTGCCTTGAAATCAGATTTATTCCTGCAGCGGAGAACTAGAGGGGGAGATGTCCTCAGCAGCCCCAAAACCCAACGGGACGGAGAGCTTAGCCAGGGATCCTCTTGAAGACATTTGCATTGAGGGTTAGAAGCATCATTTTGGCTTTCCATCCCCGTCCTCTCCTATTTTGCGGGGGGGGGGGTGTATTATCAATAACTTCTTTTCTCAGAGCTTTTCAAGGCCTGCTTAGAGAACTGCTGAGGAGGGACGGAATCCATCCCAGTCGACGCAGTTCATAAAAAGGGTATAAACCCGACATACTTTAGCTGACCAGTCCTGCTCCCTTCAATGAAAAATCAATCATCCTTCGGCACGCACAAATTCCACACAAAACAGGGCAGTAAATCTCCAAATAAAGAGGCATGAAACCCACTGAACTGACCGGGGGGAGGACATTGTTTCTGAACAAAGGACTTTGCAGACTTTCTAAGAAACGCCTTCCCCCCCCCTTCCCATTCAGAAGGTAAAAATGAGTTTTCTTACTTTTACACTCTCATCTTTTGCCTCGGGGCAATTTCTCTGCCACAAAGATTGCCATATATTCATGAGTGGAATGGCTCCCATCCAGAAGCTGCCAATTTAAACAGGACCGGGCCGGGGGGGGGGGGCAGGATGCTTAAATTACACAGAGGGGGAAAATTACCTCTGCCTTTAATTGAATTCGGATGGGTGGGTTGTGTTTTTAAAATCAAATTTAGGGGTTTAGTCAGCATGCCCCCCCTATATTAGCCACGTGTGGCCCTTGTCTACGGGTGATGTGTTAATTTTGCCTTGCGCTGTATTGTTTATTTCGTGCTTTTGATCTTGTCAGACGCTACTTGGATTGGGGGAGGTCAGAAGTATTGCAAAACAAACAAGCACAACACACACACACACACACACAGATATAGATACACAGAAATATTACAAAACAAACAAGCACAACACACACCATATACCTGGGGTGACATGATAGCAGTCTTCCAATATCTGCCATGAAGAAGAGGGAGTCAAGCTATTCTCCAAAGCACCAGAAGGCAGGACAAGAAACAACGGATGGAAACTAACCAAGGAGAGAAACAATATAGAAATAAGGAGAAAATTCCTGACAGTCGGAACAATGAATCAGTGGAACAGAAGTTGCCTCCAGAAATTGTGGGTGCTCCAACATTGGAAGTCTTTAAGAAGAGATTGGACAACCCTTTGCCTGAAATACTAGTATACGGTCTCCTGCTTGAGCAGAGGGTTGGACTGGAAATTGGCCACACCCACCCAATCACATGACACCCCCCTAGCCACGTCCACCCAGCCAGTCCAGCCCCCCCAACAGTGTGGGGGACCATGAATCGGCCCCCTGTTGAAGAAGTTTGAGGACCCCTGCCTTGGGTGACAACCAAAGGACTCTTTGCATGCAATGAGCAACTCTCTCCTTCCAGGAAAAGGTGAGAAGCAGACGGCGTGAACTTAAATCAGGAGTCCCCAAACTTGGCAACTTTAAGACTTGTGGACTTCAACTCCCAGAATTCTCCACAAGTCTTAAAGTGGCCAAGTTTGAAGACCTCTGGCTTAAGGGGACTCCAGAGGATGGGAGAGGACAGGAAGGCCTGGAGGAACGTTGTCCATGGGGGTCGCGATGGGTGGGACACGACTTTGCAACTAACAACAACAAAATGTCGTGATCTTGCCTTCTGATCTCATGATCCATTGTTTTAATGCTGTAGGCACCTGAAAGGTTTCTCCTCAGTCCCCAGAGAACCAGTGCTGCATTGCTTGAAAGCCATGCCTACTTTTAACCGAAAGAAAACACACTTCAAGAGTTGACTCTCAAGGGTTGAATTCCCCATCCCATGTATTAGGTTACACTCCCAGGGTGAAGACTCGAGGCAGGATTGGAGTAAGCATTACATCATCATCATCATCATCATCATCGCTGCTGCCGTCACCCCCCTTGGCCTCCAGGGATGACTGGGAGCATGGTAGAAACCAACTGATGTCACCGAATAAGCAGGTGCATTTTGTCAACTCCACATGAGGGGCAGGATGGAGCCAAGGTAGCACGAAAAACCTATTAGAAGCTGCGTGTACCTCGTTGGCTTCTGGTTTCCCCACACAGGGAGCTTCGGGGAGAACCTGTGGAGCCAGTGGGTTGGGATTTGAGCCCTTCCTCTCTAGAAATGCTCCAGAAACGTGTGGCTGTGTACATACTAAGGACAACTTAGCATTATGCTGGGGATTTCCACATAGATCATGAATCTGAAATAAGAGCTGGCTTTATAGAAAGCTTATGGGACAATAAAGGCTGGAAGATGTCCTAGGACGCCAGAGAGCAGCTTTGATTTCAACCCAGCATTCTGGAGAAGCTTCTTTGCTCCTTCCTTCCTTCCACCCTTCCTTCTTCTTTTCTTCTAGTTCTTCTCCCCCTTCTCCTCCTCCGCTTTTCTCCTTTTCTCCTCTTCCTCGTCCTTTCTCCTTCTTTCTCCTCCTTTTCTCTCCTTCTCCTTTTTTTTCTTCTTATTCTCCTCTTCCTCCTCCTTTCTCCTTCTTTTCTCCTTCTGCCTTTCTTCTCTCCTCCTTTTCTTCTTGTTCTTCTCCTCCTCCTTTCTCCTTTTTTCCTTTTCCTCCTCCTCTTTCCTCCTCCTTTTCTTCTTGTTCTTTCTCCTTTTCTCCTCCTTTACTCCTCCTCCTTTCTCCTTCTCCCCCCTCCCCCAAAATGGCCAGACTGTCTGCCAACTCTGTGTACATGTATTCTCTCTCTCTCTCTCTTTTTGTTCTAAAAAAATCTTGGCAAGTCCATCGTTGTATACGCAGTTTCTGTTTCTCTCCCTGGAACAGAACAAAGCTTTCAACAGGCAGATCTCCAGAACTTCTGACAGGAAACAGTTTTAAAAGGAGAAGTTGGAATTTGGACAATGTGTCGCGAAGCAGAGGGACAAAATATTTTCCAGTGCCAGAGAGTCTTCCTAGTTTGAATGCCACCAATTTATTTATGTATTTATTTATTTATTAAGCCCTGAGTGTGTCCCTTGGCCTCTCAGCTACAACTTGGTATGTCCCAAGAATACGGGAGGAAGAAAACTTCTCTTGGCATGGAGGGAAAGGAACGTCCTAAGGTGAATTTCCGCTGGTGCTTTGATCTTCAGGGACAGCCAGGAGAATGGGATCATCCTTATTTATATTCCTTTCCTTTCCCCAGCATGGCAGTCGAGCTGAGATGAATAATGCCTTATATTGCATCATTGGACTGTGTTGTTTTTCGATCTTAGCTTAATTGTCACAGGGGGAAGAATTTCCAATCGTTACAACAAATGAAGGAGGATTGCATAACCATTCCGGTCCCTGGCACAGCCTCCGAGAACTTCTACCCTTCAGTTGTAAATAAAGTTTGGGCTGGTGGTAATGAAGTTTGTAGGAGAATTTTCCTGTGATGCCCATGAATTCTGACGATTATATAAATTAAGCTTCAGAACTGCCCTCCAAAAGCTGCACCTATGTTTGTGTGGTGCGCTTATGAGTTGTTGGAGAACCTTCTTCTCATGCCTGTGGGCTCTTGAAGACCATAATAACTAAGCTTCAAAATGTGCTCTCTGAAAGTTACACCGAACATGCTTTGTGACCCTTGGCCTGCAATCAGTCAATCTTCTACAGTAGTTAAAATATGAAGAAGTTGAACAAGCAACTCATCTGAAACCACAACATAATATTGAAGAACGCATCTAAAAATTCCCATGAGACCAAATGCCAGCAAAGAAGTCCATAGTTTTTTGGTGAGGGGTAGAAGCACCAAAGAATGGATCGCTACTTCCTTTTATTCTGAAGTATTGGAAGAGACTTCCTGACCGAATTCAAAAGAATATTGAATTGTACTTAACATGATGTCCTCTGGTTTCTTCCGACCAGCAATGCTCCAATGAAGTGAACCCAGGAGCTACCACAGCTTTCATCATAGTCCTCTCACAATTCAATCACTCTACCCTAATGACAGACTTGTGTGACTGTACCTCCCCGATCAGGTGACCTTGGGGATCATTGCTTGTGAGGCAAGAGGAAACTGAACCTATTTAGGATGACCTAACCAACAGGATCTCGAGGAGAAAGTCCATACATAGCTAGACTCCATCCCTTAGCGAGGGAGACTGGTGGAAATCCCCAACATCTCTGTGTGTCCACTTCTTCTAGCTACTCTCCTTCCAATTTCAACCATCTAGCTTCCAAGCCAGCAGAGGCAAAAGAGCTTCTTCAGCATCTGACTGGATGGTGGAGAATGGAAGGATTGATACTCCTTGCAGACAGCTGGTCATTTGCATCCTTTTAGGGAGTCATTGAGGCCACTTGGAGGTTCACCTGTGTCCTCAGGGTCACCTGAGTGGTGCAAATGGTTCTTGCTGTCTGCAATTTTTCTTCTGGAAATCCATTCCTCCCCCCACCCCATTCCAAGGGTCTTCATCCCAAATTGTATAGCTAAAAGTCTGTAGAGATTCTCCGTCATCCAGATCACGGTTGTCCCAAAGGTGCTTTTTTCAGGAGGCAACTGGATTTTCTTGTTTTTTTCTTTTGAAGACGTCTCACTTCTCATCCAAGAAGCTTCTTCAGCTCTGACCGGATAGAGACCCTGAAGACACAGATAAACCTCCAAGTGGCCTCAATGACCCTGTAAAAGGATGCAAATGACCAGCTGTCTGCAAGGAATATAAGTCCTTCCCCTCCCCACCATCTTGTCAGAGCTGAAGAAGCTTCTTGGAGAGAAGTGAGATGTCTTCAAAGAAAAACCAGAAAGTCCAGTTGCCTCTTGAAAAACGCACCTCGGTTTTTACCTCCAAACTCACAGTGCCTGGATTCATAAGCGATGTCTTTGGGTAACAGTGATCTGCTCCCATTGGTGATGACTCTCTTTCTGGACCACAAATGAAGACTTGCTCTTCACAAATATCAACACATTAATTTCTTCTTCTGGAGTTTCCTCAAACTAAAATATGTTGAATGTCTTTAAGCAACCTAACTGGGCAATGCCCAGCTCACCTCAGCCTTAGCCAGTAAGGATCAATACAGAGGCAAAGGATGATGGGTGTTGTGGTCTACCAACGTTTGGAAAGTCATAGCAGTTGACCTCTTTTTGGATGAATCTTTTGAGGGAAAGACGGGTTTTTTTGGGGGGGGTGTTCTCCTTGCATAGTTCTTTCAGTTCTTCTACCTCCGTTCTTCCTTATTCCATTTATTTAATATTGGAAGGTGTTTCCCTCCCTCCCCCCCCTCTCTCCTTCCCTCCCTCCCCCCCTCTCTCCTTGTGGTTGTTGGCCATCAAAAAATTGGAATGGATGTCATGATTTGTTGGCGGTGGTGCCTGGTATGATTTAAGGGAAGAACACTGCAGACGGGGCACGTTTGCCAGAGAAGTTAACCTTGCTTAATAGAAGCTTCCGTCCTCTCTGCCCGATGTGTCTCCAAAGCTTGCACGAAGCAAGCTTTGACTTGAGTGAACCCCTTCCATAATTCATAAAGCCAGGGTAGACGTCGGCTTCTCGTCAAGGAGAGGAGGAACGCTGGGGTTGGGTCTAACATTGGAGCCCTCAAAATCTCTCCAGAAGAGGCTGGCTTGTAAGGGGGTCACCCTCTAGAAGCCTCCTCTGGTTTCATACTTGCCTGCAGGAAGCTTGGTTGGGATGTTCTGTTGTGATGAAGTCTCTCTTGTCTGCAACGGTGGAGATCTTCTCTTTGCCTTTGATATCTTGGGTTCAGAAACGCTCAGAAGTTGGCCACGTTTCTTTTCCCTGGAGAGATTCCCTCAAATTGAACCAGGCTCCTAGAGGTTCCATGGACCCGTCTGTTTTCTTGCCCTGCCGAGCGGCTCACCATCTCCGTCCCAGAACTGACCTTGCTTGGTTTCTGGGGAGGGGGGGTATCATTGATTTCCACTCCTTTTCACCTGTATGTCTTGTTTGTGTAAAATTTGGGGTCTTCCTACTATTGCTTGTACTTGGGAGAAGGGAATTGCTGCATTTTTGTAAGAGCCGGAGGGCTGCATCCCCTGCCGAAGGGTTAATCTGAAAGGTGGGTTGGGGGAGGGGTGAAGGGGGTCTTTCCAGCATCCCTTCCTTCTCTTTCTGCTCCTTGTTTTACAGTGTAGGCAGATCCTGTAGGGCGAAGGGCCTTCTTGCTTCCTCTTAAGCTCTGCCGGATTTCTTTCAAGCAACGTAGTTCTGGGATGCCCAACTCACCTCAGCCTTGATCACCGGGGGTGATCAATATGGAGATAGAGGATGATGGACGTTGTAGTCTTCAACATCTGGAAGGCGCAGTATGAAATGCCACTTGGAAACCCCTGGCAGCCGGTGCCCAAATTCTGCAGCTGGACAGATGGGAGAATGTCAAAGGGAAGGAAGCCGATATTTTGATTCGCAAATCGGCCCTTTGCCTTCCTTGCTGCCTCACGGTTCTCCGAGGGGCGTTCCCGTGGGAAAACGGGATGGGATTGCAGAGAAGAGGATGGAGGAACTCCCGGCGAAGAGCTGACCTATAACTTCTCCCCCCCCTCTTCCCTCCCCATGGAAGTATAATGAAATATAATCCCGCTTAGCTTCCTAGCCCAGACTTCCCACCTGCTAGGAGGCCAGAAGTGGCAGGAGGAGATTTCATGTACCAGTGGTGGAATTTATACAGTGCCTCGTTCCAATAAAACCTCATATACTTTACGGACATCCCTGCGTTTCTAGGGAGTTTCTAGGTATTAATCAAATTATCTTGATAATGAACAATCAGAAAAATCAGGGTGGCCATGATACGGTAGGCGAGAGGATACAGTTACAGGATTACTGATGTACTTTATTATGTAATTACAACAGGAATCGTACAAGCGTGTGATCTCCTATATCGAGGCTGCCCTAATTTATTTGATAATTCCTTATATGTTTGTGGCTATGTTGGGCTCTGCAATTGGCACACAAGAAAATAAACCAGAGAAGGGTTTTCAAATCCGTTTTTGCCCAACCTGTCATCTATCAAACTCCCAGGAATGGAAGATTGAGAAGAACTTGGTGGTATTTGATGAGTTGAAGAAGGACTGCCCTAAATCTAAGAATTGGGGGGGGGGGATCTTTAAAGTCAGGAGAAGGGCACCTTAAAGGTCATTTATCTGAATCTGAGCAAGTACATGGGTAGCTGAATGCACCGTTTATTCTTATCAATCATTGTCGTGTATGAATCAAAAACAGAATACAGCTGGAAGGGACCTTGGAGGTCTTCTAGTCCAGCCCCCTGCTCAAGCAGGAGACCTATAACATTTCAGACAAGTGACTGTCCAGACTCTTCTTAAAAGCTTCCAGGAATGAAGCACCCACAATGTCTGGTGGCAAGCTGTTCCGCTGGCTAATTGTCCAACCTTCCTAGGGAGTTTCTCCTTAATTCCAGAGTGCTTCTCTGCTTGGTGAATTTACATCCATTGTTTTTTGTCCTGCCCTCTGGTGCTTTGGAGAATAATTTGACACCCCCCCCCACCACCACCAAAGTGATCTCACCACTTTGGATCGCTCTGTTTGATAAGAAAGACCAGGAGTCTAGTCCTTAAGACCCAATTAATATTAGCAAACCAACCTGCACTTCTTATGTGCACAAATTAAGGTCCTATTTTGCAACTGGAGGGATGAAGGACATTTCCTGAAGAAAAGATGATTCGGGATGGGAAATCTGAGCTCTTTTTCACAACGTTTGCATCAGGTGGAAATTTTGAGCTGGCTTCTGCACCTGCCCCTCATTTGGGAGGGCTTCCTGGCTGAGCATCATTCAAACTTCCTGTGGGGGGGGGGGAGAATTCGTCCCCAATTTAAATGACAGCCACAGTCAATTGCACTTAATTGCAGCAGTGTGCCATAGTGGTTAAGGCGTGTGGAACCTGGCTCTTTTCCAGCCACAACCATGGAAAATCACTGAATGATTTTGCACCAGCTATGCTCAGCCCAATCTCTCTTCCTCGGCATCTTTAAGATGTATGGACTTCCAACTCCCAGAATTCCCCCGGCTTGCATGCAATCAACCTACCCATCCTTTCTCATTACAATGTCCAGCTAGAGGGAGCAGAGGCCTGCTGGTTTCCCGATCAGTTGCAGCCGAAGGAAATACGAGGCACGAAGGTTGAGCATTGCAGTGTCGAGATAACCTTGGTAGTAAAAGTTCATTACCCAGGATTGCACCCAGGAGAACCGGGGTCATAAACCCGCCTTCAAGCCTAAAAGGAAGAAAGAAAAAGAGGAAGGAAGGGAAGAGAGGGGGGAAGAAGGGGAGGAGAGGGAAGGAAGGAGAGAGGGAGGAAAGAAAGGGAGGGAAAGGAAAGAAAGAGAAAAAGAGAGAAGGGAAGAAAAGAAAGAAAGAAGGAAAGAAAGAAGGAAAGAAAGAAGGAAAGAAAAAAGAAAGAAAAGAAAGATCTTGAAGACAGATGGAGAAACAATACGAACGATGTTATAACTCAACCAGCAACGACCACTTATTGGTATATCACTCAGTCTGTCTCTATCTCAGTCTGGAGGCTTGCGGGGGAAATAGAAGGAATGGGGTTTTCTTCCAAGTTGCGTGTTGTGAGAGCAGAAGACGAGAAACCAGATTGAAAAGCAAGATTGGATTTCGTGGCATCAAGGGGGGGAAACGGGGGGGGCAGGAAAAAGGATGGCTGTTTGGAACACTCGTTCCAAAGTTTTCTGTACCGTCAAAATTGAATCTGTTCACCCAGGAGATTTGAGAAACTGAAAGACTGAAAAGTGTTGGAGAGCTGCCTGATTGATTGCTCAAATCCTGTCAATTTAGATTTTGCCTTTTGCAAATGTGAAAAACAGTCACAAGTCACTTCTGTGCCATTGTAACTTTGAAATGAACTGTTGTAAGTCGAAGGACATGGTGGCTCAGTGGCTAAGACGCTCAGCTTATCAATCAGAAAGGTTGGCAATTCGAATCCCTGGCGCCGCGTAACGGAGTGAGCTCCCGTGACTTGTCCCAGCTTCTGCCAACATAGCAGTTTGAAAGCAGGTAAAAAATGCAAGTAGAAAAATAGGAACTACCTTTGGTGGGAAGGGAACAGCGTTCCGTGCGCCTTTGGCGTTGAGTCATGCCGGCCACAGGACCACAGAGACTTCTTCGGACAGCGCTGGCTCTTCAGCTTTGAAACGGAGATGAGCAACACCCCCTAGAGTCTGGAACGACTAGCACATATGTGCGAGGGGAAGCTCTACCTTTAAGTCGAAGGCTCTCTGTATTCCAGGATTCCTAGCCAGTGTGATCGATTGATTATGTGCCATCAAGAAGGTGTCAACTCTTAGAATTTCCCCAGGAGGATCCGTTCCCATCTTAGACCTTCAGGTCTTCTACTGCTTGCCCCCATCCCCATTGGGGTGAAGTCACTTCACACACACACCTCAAACAAGCTTGGTCGATCTTTATGTCTTCATTAGGAAAAAGATACCTAAGTAAGGTCCCGGCTGACTTGTGGACTGAGGCCTCCAACAGAAGGAAAGCATTTTGCTCAGAGGTTTTGCAAGTCAAAGCTTGCAAATTCTGCCTATTTTTGGGTAGGGAGTTTCATTCTTCCCTCTATTAGAGAATGGGGAAAAAATGTTCCACGGGTTGCCTTTATTTTCCCCAAAGGAATTAGAGTTGCGAAGGATCCTGGTTGCTTCATTTCAGCTAGTAAATCTCTCAAAAGGGGAGAAAAATAACCAAACTAATTTGTTTTCCTTTTTTAAAAAAAATTGGTCAATAGCCTTTATTATATACTTCCTGCAATCTGGCTCGTCCTTTTAAATGCAAAACCAAGTGAGTTTCATTGGAAGCGGTGCAACAGAAGCGTTTTTTGTGCACATAACAAAACACACAGCACACACACACGCGCGCACACACACACACACACACACACACATGTTCCTTAAGCATTGATGCTGTCTTGGTCACGTGGGAGTTGACTCGCAGCTGTTTCACTTGTTTGTCTCTGGTTTCGGTCAAAAGGGGATGCTACAGTTCCCACTAGCGGCCAAAATGAAGAACCTTCTGTTGTTGACTTCCCCGAAAACACAATATCTGAAAACTCCGGAGGATTCGATTTATTTCATTTATTTAGTTTGTCAAACGTGTGCAAGATAACAGGTATAAGCATGAACAAAGGAAATGGGTACAAATAAACGGGGACAGTAGGACAGGGACGGAAGGGCACGCTGGTGCGCTTATGCACGCCCCCTTTACGGCCCTCTTAGGAATGGGGTGAGGTCCACAATAGACAGTTTAGAGGCGTCTTCGGACATCAGCGCTGGCTCTTCGGCTTTGAAACGGAGATGAGCAGCGCCCCCTAGAGTCGGGAACGACTAGCACAGATGTGCGAGGGGAACCTTTACCTTTTTAAACACAAGGGTGTAGGCCGTGGATTACCCGTATAACGACAGCCATGTGATTGTTGTGTGGAGTGCTGAGTTGTGCCCTATAATTTCCCCCGTTGATAGAGAGGTGGGAGGAAAAACCCTTCGCGAAGAGCTGCCTTTTGAAGGGAATTCGAATGAATGCCCGGTCAGCACGATGGTCTCTTCACAATAGGCTTCCTGAAAGGCCTGGCCTTAGGGAGACACCTCGGAGATCAGGTTACCGCAAGCCCAGGTTGCGCGGGCTTCAGCACACCCAGGAGCCGCTGGAAGTGAATTGGCCTGCACCCCTTTCGAAATGCAGGCCGAGCAAATCGAACCTTCGGCCCTTCAGGTGGCTCTGCTGGCAGCCGTATTTATTCTGAGCCGCCTCTCAACAAACATCCGCGGGAGCCTCAGGTGTCAGGAAGAGGGAAGAGGCAGTGGAGGGGTGCTACGAAAAGAGGAAAGCAAAGCAGGAGGGGGGAGGCTCTTGGAGGTGCTGAAGAAGGCTGAGACCAGAAGGCCACCAACGTTGACAAGAGTGCGAGATACGACACAAGGACAGGGCGGAGTTTCCAAATCGCAGGCCCCCTCCCCTCTGAATGCCGAGAGGCAATTCCTCCGTGTGACCCATGGAAATAATATATGAGCCGTGTCTTCAGTCATGGCTTGAAGGGAGGGAAAAGTACAGGCCGGGCACCATCCAGCCACCAACCCACGTGGACATTCTGTGACCTGCTGCCAACTTTCTGAAGGATTTCGTTTTGGAAGAGAGAATCTCGGAGCTGATGAGGCCGCGGGGATTCTTGGCGTCCACCAGGCGTCCAATGTGGTTGCCTTCTGCAGCTGAGGAGGACTCCACAACTCAGCGGTACCAGCTGTTGGCTCTGCAAGCAGGACTGGAGAACCTGGTGGCTCCTCTATCACGAGCCCCTGATACAGGACAACATCTGCAAAAGAAGCACCTTGCAGCTTCGCACAAACTCTTGCGGAATACACACCATCGCACCATCCTAAGTTTGCTTGGGAGCCGGTCACTGAATTGGCCATTGAGATGATGTAGAGAGAGTCCCCAGGTTAACTTACTTACTTACTTATTTGCAAGTATCAAATGTTTACCCTTTGCAGTACCACAAAACGCTTGGCCCCCTTGTGGGCTGGGCAAACGTAATTGATCACCCACCAGCCCTCTTCCGTTCTTCCAGGGAGTCGATGCAGAGGTATTGATAGGCTTGGACAACCTGGAACTACGCTGCCTGCGGTCGGACCTAAGCATAATACAGAAAATTGTCTGCTACAACGTCCTACCTGTCAACGACTACGTCAGCTTCAGCTTAAATAATACACCGGCAAACAATAGATACAAACTGAAGGTTCACCACTCCAAAGTCGATTGCAGAAGATACGACTTCAGCAACAGAGAGGTCAACACCTGGAATGCTCTACCTGACTCCGTTGTTACATCCTCAAACCCCCCACAGCTTCAACCTTAAACTGTCCACTGTGGACCTCACCCCATTCCTAAGAGGTCCGTAAAGGAGGCATAAACGCACCAGAGTGTCTTCCGTCTCTGTCCTCCTGTCCCCATCTATTAGTATCCATTTCTTTCGTCCATGTCCATGTTTATACTTTGGTTCCACCACAAAACCGCGGACGACAAAATCGCGCTCGACGAAAGCGTGCATTTGACGTCATCACAGCGCGACGAAAACATCGCGCTGTGATCGATAAATGTAAAAATAAAGCAAAAACCTTACCCTAACCCCCCCAAACCTAACCCTAAACCTAACCCTAAACCTAACCCTTAACCTAACTGCTTTAATTTTATTTTTATTTCAATTTTTAATTTTTTTCGTCGCGCTGTGATGATGTCAAATGCGCGCTTTCGTTGAGTGCGATTTTGTCATCTGCGGTTTTGACGGGTCACGTATACTTTAACTTGTACATGTTTGACAAGCGAAATAAATAAAAATAAATATTTCAGAAGTTGTGGTGAATCAAAACCAATCCAGTGTCACTGAGCTTCTTTGGTTTAAAAACTCCCATTAAGCAAAGAGCAGGAGGGGAGGGGATTCTCCAACGGTGCTGCAGATGTTGCCCTGTCTCTGCTCCCCTCCAGCTTTGCTCTCCGTAAACACGGCCCAAAGTTTCCGGGCTGACTTCCTGTTTTCGCCATCTTGGCATGTCCTCATGGTTAGATGCCCAACGGGAGTCCCTCTGCTTCTGGGTGGCTTATCTCCTGATAACACCACCTCTCAAACAAAGGCTCCAGGCTTCCACGGGCCAAACAAAGGAAGTGTGGTCCAGTTTCAAACAGTCTGGCTATGCTACATGCGCTCCAGTAAAAACAAGGGGTCATCCGTAATGTAAAAAGCTACAGGAGGCTGGTGAATTCTGAACCGGAAAGCGGTTGGTGGGGCCGGTGGCTCCTGTGCTGGCCCGTGTTTTGTATCTTGGTGTCCATTCAGACGTTCCGTAGATCTCATGTCTACCCTCTGGTAAGTCTCAGAGCAGATGCACCAGCCATTCCTTCTTAAGATGGAGGAATCATGGAGACTTCATCTCCTCTGGTTCTAGACCAGAGGTTCCCAACCTTATTTGGGCCATGCCCCACCTAGGCATCTCTAAAATCCTGACACCCCCTCCCCCCCCATGACATACAATTATTACTTTAATCAAAAAGTTAACTCTACTCACGCAAAGGAAGCCTAAGAGGCTTGGTTTAAACAAGGTTCAAATTGCCCCCGTTAAAAATCAAATTGCAAGTTGGGAACCTCTGTTCTAGATAGACTTGTAAACGAGCCAATAAATGCAATTATCTTGTGGGACAGGAGTTTTTGCCAATTCGGGGTCTTTGGCCCAGAAGAGGGACATCCTGGTGTCTTCATTCTTAATTATGGAGCCAAAGTTGCCTTCAGAAGTTGTGGAAACTTCAACACTGGAAGCTTTCGAGGAGAGATCGGACTGCCATCAGTCAGAAATGGTGTAGGGTCTCCTGCTCCCTTCCATCTCTGTTCATCTGTCCAATTAAAAGTCTCTGCGAGAGAAATTTAGGACAGTCGTTTCTTCCTTGGAGGTGTAATAAGTGGAGCAGCTCTAGGTAATATTTCCTCCTCTTTTCTCCACGGAGGATCATCGGATTAAAGAGGTGGTAACTTGTTGTTGTTGGAGGAAGGAGATGCTGAAGACTTATCTCCATCACTTAGGTGAGGGAGCTGGCATTGTTGGAAGATGTGGCCAGCCTGGCTATGTGCCAAAGGCACATGGAACGCTGTTATCTTTTGACTGAAGTGGTACCTATTCATCTGCTTGCATTTGCATGATTTCAGACTGCTAGGTGGGCAGAAGCTGGGCAAACACACATTTGCCGGCAGCACCTACTCTATTGTTTTTCTAACTCAGCGCTTGCACCCTTCTCCATGTTCAGAGAGGACCTGCACTTGTTGTTGTTGTTGTTGTTGAGATTTAGGAAGTGAAACTACATTGGCGTCCAGCCATCTTCTTCCTCAGATTGAGGGGAAAGATGCTTTTGGTTGGCTTTCTTCCACAAGAAGAGAAGGTTAGTCAGGTTCTCCTGGCTGGTATTTTCTGACCTGGCTTTTGAAGGACAGGATGGCCAAAGATTGTGGACAAATCTCTCCTCCTTTACTCTGCTATTCTTTCTCAAGTTCTCTTGTCTTTCTGGACTTCCTGTGATGAGAGCAGATCTCCAAGGGACCATCAAGGCCGCCAGAGAGGCTGCAAAGTGAAGGAAGGATTAGTCATATCAAAACTCAACCTTGTCAGTTACACATCCTTGCCTCTTCTAAAAATAAATTCAGAAACGCCTTCTGAGGAAGCCGAAAATCAATTAGAGAAACAGAAAGTTGTTTTCTGGGAAAAGAGGGTGTTCAAGGAACTCAAGGGTAGATTTTTTTCAGGGTTGCACACCCCAACAAATGCCTTTGATTTGAAGAGACTAACTGGGCCCTCAAATTCTAAATGTTAACACAACAGAGAAAACGTCCGCGTTCACAAAGCATGAGCATATCTCTATGAAATATAATTTCTTTAGCAGCAGAAATTCTGGTCCCAATTGTGGTGGTGGCTACTTGTAGAACCCCCTGAGTCTGTTCTGAGATAGCCTACCAAGGTCTCTAGAAGCCATGATGTTCTCCTCTTCTTTCGATTCAGCGGGGCATTGTAGGAGAAGAGCAAGCAGAGCTGGGGGCGGAGTTAAGTGCGCCACCAGTCTAGAGTCCCTTACATTCCCATAAACAAGGAGCACGGCGGCTCGCGTGGTTAGCGTTGAAGGTTAGAAAGCCTGCGTTCAAAACCTGAGAGTTGCTGTGGGGCAGGGTTGAGCTCCCGTCCTTCGCTCCCGCTCCTGCTGCAGACATGAAAGGAACCCCGATTTGGGCATTCCCCAGACAACGGTGATGTCACCGACTAGGAGCCACAGTGGCGCAGTGGTTAGAATGCAAGCACTGCAGGAGACTTCTGCTGACTGCCGGCTACCTGCAGTTTGGCAGTTCGAATCTCAGCAGGCTCAGGGTTGACTCAGCCTTCCATCCTTCCGAGGTGGGTGAAATGAGGACCCGGATTGTTGGGGACAAGTGGCTGACTCTGTAAACCTCTTAGAGAGGGCTGGAAAGCACTGTGAAGCGGGATATAAGTCTAAGTGTGATTGCTATTCCTTCCTTCCTTCCTTCCTTCCTTCCTTCCTTCCTTCCTTCAATCCTTCCCTCTTATTCCCTTTCTCATTCTCCTCCCTGGTGGCACCGTGGTTAGACTGCAGTACTGCCAGGAATTCGATCCTAAATGGCTCAAGGTTGACTCAACTTTCCCTCCTTCCGAGGTGGGTAAAATGAGGACCCGGATTGTTGGGGAAAAGAGGCTGACTCTGTAAACCTCTTAGAGCGGGCTGGAAGGCACCGTGAAGTGGGATATAAGTCTAAGTGCTGTTGCTAATCAACCCAGAAGCTGACAAGGGTGCAATTCTCACAAATCCTGCAGTCCAGCCCTTCCTGAATTCCGCTGCCACTTATCTGGCTGAAGCGTTGCGTTTTCATTGACCAAAGTCTTGTGTCGAATAAGTTTTCTATTCTGCAATCTAACGGACGGTCCCGATTCTTTGCGCCTGACGGCCATTCTTCCTCTTGCTTTTCTTCCAGGACCAGCCGCCTGGCATCGGCGCTCGGATGCAGGAGCCAGGAGTCCCCGCCAACTCAGGGTCAGGGCCTGCGCAGCCTCCAGCCTTGGTGAATGACTACACCATGAGGAACCACCTCCTAAAGCAGCAGATTATGAGACGGCGGCAACAGCAGCAGCAGCAGCAACAGCAGCAACAACAACAACAACAACAACAGCAACAACAACAGCAGCAACAACAGCAGCAACATCAGCAGCAGCAGCTCCAGGTTGGTCTTTTAGTCTGCTGGCTGGGGAATTGTGGGAGTTGAAGTCCACCTATCATAAAACGGGGGAGGTTGGGAAACACCGGTGTCCAGGGCTTGGATTCAGCTGGTTTGCACTGGTCCGGGCGAACCGGAGGTTAATTTTGCATCCGGTTCACCCAATTGGTTGTTGCATGGACCAGCTGGCCCCACCCTCCCCTCTCAGGAGTCTCCACACGGCCTGTCCATCATGCAAGGAAATGACGGGGCTGCACGGAGGCTCCGGGAGGGTGAAAAATGGGCCTCCGGGAACTCCGGAAATGGGCCCGTTTCCAGCCTCCAGTGGGGGCCTCCGGAGCCTGTGGGTGGCCGTTTCCACCCTCCCGGAGGCTCCCAACAACCAGGCAGAGAACCGGTTGCTAACATTTTTCAATCCCGCCCTGCCAGTGTAGAAGAAGGCGGGTGTTTATAAAGAAAGAAAGATTTCCAGGGAAAGTTGGTGAATCCATAGCTGGCAACTGGAAGCAATTCTTTTTATCTGCATTTTCATTGCACCCAGTGGGGGACTCAGCTTTTGTTGTTGTTGTTTTTGTTCCTCCTCCTAGGAAAAGCAAAGGCTGGGCATGATGGGAGTGGCAGCTGAGCAAAGGAGTCCCTTTGTGGGACAGCAGATGAGCCAGTTTCCCGGTAAGAAGGAATATTCAACCTCAATGTGTTCTTTTTTTTAAAAAAAAAAAAAAGGAAAAAGGAAATTGTTATGTAAGTTTGTGGCACGACAAAACCGCGCTCGACTAAAGCGCGCCTGATTAAACCACGTCGCTGACGTCATCAACAGGGCGACAACAGCGAGCGCGGAGAAAGAAGGGCGCTTTAAATAGCGCTTTGAAAGCAAGCCGATTCAAGTTAAGATAAGGGTTAGGTTTAGGGTTAGGTTAAGGGTTAGGGTTAGGTTTAGGGGGGTTAGGTTTAGGTTTAGGGGTTAATTTTAGGTTTAGCGTTTACAGTGTGCTTTTTTCTCCGCGCTGTTGTCGCGCTGTGATGACGTCAGCTATGCGGTTTCATCGAGCACCCTTTAGTCGAACGCGGTTTTGTGGTGGAACCATGTAAGTTTACTCTGCAAGTAGAGTAGAGCCTTTATTGTCACTGTACATCATGTATACAATTGAATTGGCTTTAGCGTCACTGGTGCAATCCATGGTGAAAAATACAAGCAACATAAATCCCCATGCAAGGAATTAGGAAAAAGAAAGAAAAGGGAAAACCAGCCAAACGTTTCTGTGTCTGTGTGTGGAGTGACTGTGGTTGTGCTTAAGAGTCTGACAGCCCAAGGATAGAAACTATTTTTAAACCGATTTGTCCGGCTGGCTCTGCTTCGATGTCTTCCGCCCGATGGCAGAAGTGCAAAGAGACATTGAGCAGCTTGTGAATCATCTCAGAGTCTCTTCCTTACTCCGCTAAAGCAGCGAGACCCGCCGATGTGACCCAGTGGTATTAAGAGGGCAGCCAGGGGTTCCTTGTGCCTAATTGACCCCTCTCTGCAGGGCCTTCCTGTCCACAGCCGTTAAACCCGTATACTCTACTGTCATGGAGTACGTGAGGACACTTTCTATCGTGGACCATAGAAATACAGGAACAGCAAAAATATAGGAATAGACTATATAGAATATAGAATATAGAATATAGAATATAGAAATTCAATAGAAGAGAAATATAGAAATAGAAGAGAGAAATAGAGAAATACAATACAATAGCAAAGAAATATAGAAAGAGAAGAAAAGGGAAGACAATTCTTTATTGGTTAGTCAATGATATTTGTGATGCATTTATTTTCGATGATAATTTTTTTTATTTTTAAACACATAAGCACATCAACAAAAACAAACACGTAACTTAAAAACAACATAGGAACAATAAGTTCCATCGTATATCATACCGCAGTTCCGAATCAGTTTCTTTCCAGTTAGTGTTTTCCCTTCTATGCATTTCTATCTTGCGTTCATAATTTCCTTATTCGTTATCCATTTTTATGTACATTTCTTTCTTTATTTAAACTTAGCTACTTGTGACCAGATATTATTTACCTATATTATGCTTTATATTTTTACTGTCATTTATTCTCTTACATACAGTTATAGGTATACATTCACATAATTATTCTTTTTCTTTGCCGTTCTTATATTATTATTATTCCATTTGAAATAATTTGGAATATTCCATGTGATGCATTTTTAAATGTTCAGTTGACTGAGTCTCGTGCTTAATGAATAAAAGAGATGATAATAAGAAATTTGAAGGCCTCCTGCTCACTTACTCACTCAAGGTCTTGCTTGTTTCTTCCCAGCAGTTTCGCAGTCCCTGCCGACTGACTGCAGCCAGAGCATGCAATCCCCTGGCTCCACCCACCGCATGATGCCCCCCGCCCAAGGGATGCTCCAGAGCACCTTGGGCCCCGGCCTTGGCCCCGCCGGCGTGAACCAGAACAGCGGAGCAATGGTGATGATCCCCCATAACCCCAACAAGCAACCCGCCATCTTCCCCCCAAATACCGATTTCAACCTCCCACTCCGAGGAAGCCAAAACTCCCTGGCCATGACGTCGGGGTGTCAAACCGTTCACAGCCATCCCGCAGCCCGGCCAGGGATGGCTGCGCCCAACTTCGCAGCTGGGGCTCTGGTCAACCATTCTTCCGCCCAGCAGCACTTGAGGCAACCTGCCATGGCCAGAATGCCCGCCATCTACTCCAATTCTTCGGCGCCGATGTGGACACCAACCGTCGTCCCCAGAATGCCCAGCCAAAATCCGATGGAGGCCACCATGCACCAGTTCCCGAACAACCCCGTCTTCTCCAAACAGAGCATCAGGTCAAGCATCCCCAGCCAACCGTTTTCTCACCAAGCCGGGCCTCCCCCCAACCAGATTGTCCCCGGGATGCAGGCCAGGCAGATGCAGAAAATGAACCTTGGACCTTCTAACCAAAGCTTAATCCCTCCAAATAACCAGAACCTGAGACATGGTTTGACCAGAGGACCCTTGCCATCTGCCATGAATGTTATGAAATCCATGCCCCAAGGGGTCTCGGGGTTCAACCAACTCAACGCCGGTCCAGCTGTTGGGCCACCCAGTTATCCAGGCTCAGCTGGGCAGTCCTCCATAACCTTCAACAGAATGAACACTCCTTTGGAGTTGTCGCCACAATACGACTTTGTACCGCAACAGAGCAATGCCATGTTGCCCGGGTCGTGCAGCGAAGCTGACTTGATCGACTGTCTGATGAAGAACAGCGGCGGCTCGGATGAGGACTGGCTAAATAATTTGACACTGATAGATGATATTTTGGGACAACACATTCAGAGCGCTGGGCATGTCTGACTCTCGAGAGGAACGGAAGGAAGTGTAAATAATTTTGCAGGATCTGGAACGGAATCTAAGCAATGACAAAAACATATTTTAAATCTTTTTTTTTTCCCGAATCGAAAGGAAAAAATGACGTCCACTTTGCTTAACTGCCCTCGGGCGTTGTTTTTTTTCCCTTTTTGTTTTTTTTCAAGCAGCTGTGTACATATCTGAATATTTTGTAAATTATGTTTTCCTAAACATTAAATATGGAAGTATTTATACTTCTTTGCTGGACGCTGTAAATACCTTATAGACCTACTTTTTTTTCTTATATTATAGGAATTACACTTTGTTCTAAATATGCAAATATTATTGTTAGTTCCAGTAATACTGTGTATTACAGCATCAAATGTTTTATGTTTTTGACATAACGTATGAATGAGCGGTGCCCTGGAAAACAGAATAAACCGAAAGAAAAATTCGCAGCAATTCTTACTTCCCTCTTTCTCCTAGTGCAAATTGAATAAATCCCCATTTTTCATTGGCCGCCAAAACAGCTTCACAAAATACGTCCATGGGACAAACTCCTACACGAAGGGGGAAAACGTTCCCCATCGGGGGGGGGGGTGTTTCTTCACGCAGTGAGTATATTCTCACGGCACGATCTTAAGGGGGGACAGGCAAAATTTGGGGTGGGGGGTGTTACGTGCATTGGAAAGCCAATCCTTTGAATCTGATGTAGTCTGTGTAAAAAAAAAAAAAACCCGTTGTGAACATTCTCCTTAAAAACCTAATTCCTCCAAAGTAGCCGATCCTGGAAATTGTAAAAAAAAGAAAGTAAAAGCAATTTCCCCAAAAGCAATTTTCTGAGGTTGTCCCGTTCTTTCCTTTCTTCTAGCTCTCTTTCTCTTTCTGTTATTTGTATACCTCCTGTGGACATAGGCTTAGTACACACTTTTTCTTTTAATTTTCTAACAATTCCTGTGTTGTGCTACCTCTAACTAAAGACACCGGTGCTTCGTAGTTTCCCCTTTTAATTGCTCCGGTTTTTTTAAAAATTCCTGAAGAAAAGAAGCCATTGAAATATCCGGGGGGTTTGGGGCAGTCTTTCCGAGTGATGCCTCCGCAGGGGTGAACGAACCCCACGGATGAGATCCAAGCAAGGTGCAGAGCTGAGAGTAGCTACTTCCCAAACGTTCAATCGGCAAGACCACCCCCGATGATACTACAGGTAGTCCTCGGCCTGCCATCTGCCCGTGACAATGGTGTGATGGCCGTAAAACCATCTTTGCAAGCCTTAATTTGCGGCAGGCGTTAAGAAAAATGTCGCAAAGTAGCTGCCGCCGTCACTAAGCAAACGACGCGACCTTTAAGCCAACCGGCGTTTCCTAATTGGCCTGGTTTTGCTGAAAAACCAGACGTTAAAAGTGCCTGTTTTCAGGCAAACCGTCATCAAATGTGACTGTGGGGCCCTTTTAATAAGCCGTAATTGTGGCTATGCTGTTGAGCGCCAGATCAGTCATGTGACTGCAGGGGGAGCTTTGAATCCTATTCACCCTGTTTTTGGATCAGTCGTAACTTTGAATGGTCGCTAAGTGAACGGTCGTACGTCAAGGTCTCCCAACAACCAAGACATGGCGCTGTGGCAATGCAAAGCTGCGCCAGGAGGAATCAAGCGTTGGTCTTGAGAACATGTTAGAATGCCACGGCTAGCTTTGCAAAATTATCTATGCCAGGATGCCCAGCTCTGAAAACAATTGTCTTTCTCATTTGACCACGTCAATCATGTATATTTGTAGCATACAAATTCTTGGCCCCAAATTATTATTGTTATTATTTTGTATTCAGTTTTAAATATACGGATTTCCCCCCCTCTCCCACCCCAATTCCCCGGGATAAAGATGTCGATTAAAAACACAACATAACTTAACTTTGGATGTTTTTTCTGTCATGTATATTTAAAGAGTCTGTTTATCAAAGAAATCCATTGTACTGTACACTTCTTCAAAAAAAAAATGTTCCTACTTTGTGTAACCATATTTTAATAGCCACAACCTCCTCCTCCATTTGTAAAATTAACATTCATGTCAGACGCACCAAACTGTTTTTTCCTTCATACCATAATAAACTGCCAGGGAAAAAATTGCACTCACGGAATGTTTTCGGTTATTTGTTTTGTAAAAACTGTTTTTTTTTAAGGGAGAGAGAGGGGAGGGGGTGGGGAGGATGGATGGATGGATGGATGATAGACAGACAGACAGAGATAGATCGTAGATAGATAGATAGATAGATAGATAGATAGATAGATAGATAGATAGATAATAGATAGATAGATAGATAGATAGATAGATGATAGATAGATAGATAGATGATAGATAGATAGATAGATAGATAGATAGATAGATAGATAGATAGATAGATAGATAGATAAGATAGATAGATAGATGATAGAGGTAGATAGATAGATAGATAGATAGATAGATAGATAGATAGATAGATAGATAGATAGATAGCAATAGCAATAGCAATAGCAATAGCAATAGCAGTAGACTTATATACCGCTTCATAGGCCTTTCAGGCCTCTCTAAGCGGTTTACAGAGAGTCAGCATATTGCCCCCAACAATCTGGGTCCTCATTTTACCCACCTCGGAAGGATGGAAGGCTGAGTCAACCCTGAGCCGGTGAGATTTGAACCGCTGAACTGCTGATCTAGCAGTAGCCTGCAGTGCTGCATTTAACCACTGCGCCACCTTGGCTAGATAGAAAGAAGAGAGAGAGAGATGAAACTCAACTTGAACGAATGCTGACCACCTATTCTATCTGTAGAAGAAGAGGATCCAGTCTGGTATGGAAGATTTTAAAACCATTCTACCATATTGGGCATATGTTTAAGAAGCACTAATGGAGCTGCTAATCAGCTTCTCAAAGCGTCCATAACTCTTCCAGCATAACCCCTGCTTTGGCATCCTAAAGACCAACATAATTACAACACAAATCATCATCAAGCTTTTGATTAGATGCAGTCAGTTTTATTTCAAGAGCCACCCGCAAGAGAAAGCAGGTAAAGAGGGAAGCCAGGGCAAATAAAATTAAAGAGATGCAGGCATGGATAATTACCTATAGATCGTGGCCATTCACCCAATAATGTTATATGCTCAGACATTCTTTAACTAAGGATCTGATTTGCATATACCAGCCGGATTCACACTTCCGGCAATGCACCTCTCACTTTAATTATAACTTAATAAGAAAGCCCAACGCAAACAGCCACGTTATGAGCCACATTATGAATCGCTTGGCTGGAACAAGGTCATAATGTGATTTATTATTTTTTTAAATGCTGTTGTTTTTTTTTTTAAAAAAAGTGCTGGGATTAACATGGCTAATGACATGAGCTCCATTCCTAAATCTCATTCCTGCCTCTTCATTCCAGGCAACTGGCATTTTTGCCTGCTGTCAATCTGAATATTTCACAGGACCCCGAATCTGGCTTAGAAACCTTTCTTAATGCAACCCATCCAGAGTTGCAAAGATGCATTGATTTGTGGCAGAACCACCAAGCTTAACCACGAAAGTTGCTTTTCATTCGTATCCACTGAGGTTTTCAAATCATCCAGATTATGAGTCTGTAGAGATTCTCCATCATCCAGGTCACGGTTGTCCCAAAGGTGCTTTTTCAGGAGGCAACTGGACTTTCTTGTTTTTCCTTTTGAAGGTGTTTTTCTTCTCCTCCAAGAAGCTTCTTCAGCTCTGGCTGGATGGTGGGGAAGGGAAGGATTGATACTCCTTGCAGACAGCTGGTCATTTGCATCCTTTTAGGGAGTCATTGAGGCCACTTGGAGGTTTTTCTGTGTCCTCAGGGTCACCTGAGTGGTGCAAATGGTTCTTGTAGTCTGCAATTTTTTCTTCCTCCCATTCCTCCTCCCACCCCATTCCAAGGATCTTCATCCCAAATTGTATAGCTAAAAGTGTGTAGAGATTCTCCGTCATCCAGGTCACGGTTGTCCCAAAGGTGCTTTTTTCAGGAGGCAACTGGACTTTCTTGTTTTTTTCTTTTGAAGACGTTTCGCTTCTCATCCAAGAAGTCAGATGCTGAAGAAGCTTCTTGGATGAGAAGCGAAACGTCTTTAAAACAAAAAAACAAGGAAGTCCAGTTGCCTCCTGAAAAAAGCACCTTTGGTTTAAAAAAAATGCTGCTTTTTGATTTCCGTACGGGGTTCTCCCCAACTCCCCAGTTGACCAAACAGTCAGGCTGTTTTTTTCTTTTGAAGATGCTTCGCTTCTCATCCAAGAGGCTTCTTCAGCTCCGACAGGATAGTGAGGAATGGAAGGATTTACCGTGTATTCTAAATTTTAGAGGGTCATTGAAGCACTTGGAGGTTTATCTTCAAGAAATTGCCTTCAAAAGTGGGAGCTTCATCACCCGAAGCTTTCAATAGCAATAGCAGTAGACTTATATACCGCTTCATAGGCCTTTCAGGCCTCTCTAAGTGGTTTACAGAGAGTCAGCATATTGCCCCCAACAATCCGGGTCCTCATTTTACCCACCTCGGAAGGATGGAAGGCTGAGTCAACCCTGAGCCGGTGAGATTTGAACCGCTGACCTGCTGATCTAGCAGTAGCCTGCAGTGCTGCATTTAACCACTGCGCCACCTTGGCTCTTCAAGAAAAGATTGGACTGGCATCTGTCAGATATGGTGTAGGTAGGGTCTCCTGCTTGGACGGGGTGGGGGTGGGGGTTGGACTAGATAACCTCCAAGGTCCCTTCCAACTCTCTTAATCCGACCCTTGCTCATTCTGCATTGCAAGATGTGATTTAAAACCAGCCAGCTTTAGTTACTTGCAATGCAGAATCCCAGGCGCACGTGTGCATAGGGGAGCGTGTGTTGGGGGGGGGGGGGGCTTCTGCGGGACCCAAACCGGGACAGCGATGACTGAACGGGGTCTCCTTAGATGCAATGCACCCTCTGCAGAGAAACCCACCGGATCCGCGGGCCCAGGAGGTCACCTCCCGCCGCCGATCCCGCGGGAGAGCCTCGCATCCTTCTCCCGAGAGAAGGCGTCACGGTCAGGGGAAACTACAGTTCCCGGCGCTCCCCGCGCGAGGGCGCCCCGAGCAGGAGAAGGACTTCATTTCCCGGCGTGCCCCGCGCGCGCACACGGCTCTTGCCCGTTCGCTGGCTGGGCTGTGCGGCGGCGGCGGCGGCTTCCGGTCCAGCCCGCCGTCACGTGACATCGGCCCGCGTCGGCGGGGAAAAGGGGGGGGGGCTTTTCTGCGAGGCTGAGGCGGCCGCCGGCGGAGCAGCTGGGTGAGGGGGCGCCCCGGGGGGGACGGGGGGGAGGGGGACGCCGGGTGGGGTGGGGGGATTTGGGGGTTGAGGGGGGGGAGTCCTCGCTAGGAGGCCGCGGCAGAGGCTCCCCGCAAGGGGAAAGGCAGCCTCTCCTGGGGGGGGGGCGGAGGGGGGGTCGTCTGAGGCGCTGGCTGGGCAATGGGGGGGCAGGAGGGGGGCTCGCAAGAAACGGGGGAGGGGCTCTTCTGCTTCGTTTCATAATGTATAATGTGTTTATATGCACGTTAGACACCCACCCAGACACGTATCTATGTAGACACCCACACAAGACACGTGAATCTCTGGCAACAGATGAAGAGAGTTGGAAGGGACTTTATTGGGGGGGGGGACATTGATTTTACACCTGTGTTGGAAAAACTACCATTTATCTATATAATATCTATATCTATTTATATAATATATCTACAATATCTATCACCTATCATCCATCCATCCATCTCTATCTATCTCTATAATATCTATCTAATATCTATCTATATAATATATCTCTATAATATCTAATATCTATCTATATAATATATCTATAATAAATATCTCTATAATATCTCTAATATATATCTATAATATCTATATAATATCTCTATAACATCTAATATCTATCTATATAATATCTCTATAATAAATATCTATAATATCTAATATCTATCTATATAATATATCTCCATAATATCTATCTATATAATATCTCTATAATATCTAATATCTATCTATATAATCTCTATGATATCTATCTAATATCTATCTAATATCTATCTATAATATATCTCTATAATATCTATCTAATATCTATCTATAATATATCTCTAATATCTATCTATATAATATCTCTATAATATCTAATATCTATCTATATAATCTCTATGATATCTATCTAATATCTATCTAATATCTATCTATAATATATCTCTATAATATCTATCTAATATCTATCTATAATATATCTCTAATATCTATCTATATAATATCTATAATATCTAATATCTATCTATATAATCTCTATAATATCTATCTAATATCTATCTAATATCTATCTAATATCTATCTAATATCTATCTAATATCTATCTATATAATATATCTCTATAATAAATATCTCTATAATATCTCTATATCTATCTGTATGTATCTAATATCAGTTTGCTGTCATCCATCCATTCATCTCTATATCTATATAATATATCTCTATAATAAATATCTCTATATAATATCTATCTGTATGTATTTAATATCTATTAGCTGTCATCCACCCATCCATCTCTATCTATCTATCTCCTATCTCTCATCCACCTCCCCTTCCTCCCCCTTCCTTATCTATCTTATTTATCGATCTCTATCTGTCCCATCTATACAGCCACAGGTCTTCCAAGGGTGAGTCTGGGCAGGGTACAAGCAAACAGAACAACTAAAAATAAAACTTGGGAAAACCATGGAAACATCAACACAGCTAATCCCGTGGGAGAGTCCCATACCATAAAGCCATGTCATGCTTTGCAGATCCCCCCCCCCCCCCGAGGCTCCTAGTCCAGTAAAGGCTGGGCTACCTTACCCGGGACCAGCCCCTCCCTCATGCCCTCCCCCAGCAGGCTCTGCTTCTTTCCTTGGCTCTCATTTCTCTCCTTGTGGGTAACCTTAATCCGCATTTCTCCATCTCAGAGCACACAAGAGTTGCTTCACGTGTTCCTTTTTCTCTAATGGAGTAAAGGTGCTCAGTTGGGCAGAATAACAGAGTTGGAAGGGACCTTGGAGGTCTTCCATTCCACCCCTCTGCCCAGGCAGGAGACCCTATACCATTTTAGACAAATAGTTGTCCAATCTCTTCTCAAAATCCTCCAGGGTTGGAGCCGCCACAACTTCTAGAGGCAAGTTGTTGCGATCTGATTTGTAAATAGCCACCGTGAACTTTGTAACCATTGGGCTGGATCCAGGCAATGTTTCTTTGACATGACTGGATCTCCTCCTATCGACTCGTCGGGATCCACCCCATATGTAGAATTTCTTCTCTGCTCTCTGGTTCGGTTGGGTTTGGGGGCTTGCCTCCCTGTGATAAGAGAATTTTGACTTTTGCAGGTTGTTTTTCTTGTCTATTTTCATTAGTCTTGGAGAGGGTATTGATTGCATCCATATGCCTTTGTTTCTTCCTCCTCACTCCTTCTGTCCGAAGACGTCTTCGTGGTCATGTGGCCGGCATGACTCTACGGCGAGGGCGCATGGAACGCTGTTCCCTTCCCACCAAAGCTGGTCCCTATTTTTCTATTTGCATTTTTAACCTGCTTTTGAACTGCTAGGTTGGCAGAAGCTGGGGCAAGTCACGGGAGCTCACTCCATTATGTGGCGCTAGGGATTCAAACTGCCGACCTTTCTGAGCAACAAGCTCAGCATCTTAGCCACTGAGCCACCGTGTGTCTGTGTGTGCATTTTTTGTTTAACCTCCATAAGTGCTTAGTGAACAGTGTATTACCTGGGTCAATATTTTTTGCATACAGTTCTGATAGTGATATTATCGTTTAAATATACATCATCATACTTTTTCAACTAACATTTGGGTATACCTAGTAATTATATGTTATTATATTTCAGTATACATAATACTATTTCCTGAGTTTCTACTTTCTAATTCTTTTTCCTAACACTTATTAAAATAACCACCATGCTAAAAAGAATTCTATGCCTATCCATCATCTCTCGCCCTTTTTAGAATTTCAACTCTTATTGACTTTGGTGAATCTGTCCTACTTCTCCTCTGGTATTTGATAACTTCTTTTGTCATGTTTATTTAATCGAAATATTTCCACTGCCACAGCATCTGTCCCTTGCTGTTGAATCTCTAGAACACCCATCCTCAGTTTCCCCCCCTCCTTTTTAAAAAATCTCTTTATTCTCTTTTCTCTTTTGAATTTTTAAAAAGAATTCTATTTGTTCTGGGTTAGGAATTATTGCTATCTCTTCCATCTCTGTGCCTAAATAGGTATGTTTTTCCACGGCTTGGAAATTTCTGCGACTTTCCCCTTCTCCCCACCCCACAAAGGAGGGGGAAGATGACCGGAAAACTTGAATGGCCTTGACCCACAGTGTGGGTGTGTTGGATCATTCTGCACATTTGGGCTCCCTTGGGGAAATGATGGAGAGCAGCACTGTGAGATTGTGTTCCTGAGTGATTCAGCACACTGGAAATGAAGCTGTGTGGAGGGAGTGAACGCCTGTTCTTACGGATGCTGCGGTGTTAAAATGATGCACAGTGTTCTTGGTTTGTTTGCTTTCTTGTGTATTTATAATGAAATCAGTGTAGAATTAATCTAGAATTGATTTTAGAATTAATACATCCTATTATATTCCTGTAGCATTTATATTCTCTCGGAAATTCTGCAACCAAGGAGATATCCAGATCTAGATTCCAAGTGTGTGTGTGCGTGTGTGTGTCCGTCCGTCCTCATGCAGGGCCATCTTTCCAAGTAGTTGTTACAGTGACACTGTAGTCTGCACAACTGCAAGCCAAGCCAAAGCGAGTTATTACTTCGACTTTTTCAGAGTAAGTTTACTAAGACATAATTATTGTTATGCAGGCTGGTATCGTAACTTCAGTTCCTTCTGTTTTTACTCCACAATGTTTTGTTTCTTGGGGGGAGGTAACTTGATATCCTCAAGGAAAAAACATGGCATGGAGAAAAACATAGCTGTGTTTTAAGCAACTGGCGGAGACTGTAGGAAGGGACAAGCCCTCCCTCGGAGTTGCTAAAATGCTATTTTGAGGAGGCCCAAAAGGCTCACTCACTTATTTTATTTATTGGCAGTTTTGGAGCCGCAATTCTCAAAATCAGAAAAGGGATTTGCTAATTTGTTATTTACTTTTCAGCTTCTGCTGGAATGGTTTTGAGCGCTGGCTTTTTTAGGACTGCCCTGGGCAGAAAAGTCCTGTTTTGTTTTAAACAGTGGGTCTCAGTGAAAACTACACACCCACCCACAGACACACACTTCTTCGTTTTCTCTTCGAAAGAGAACATTTTCTGGGCGTGTAAAGGTTTTCCTTCCCCTTTTAATCGGACAGTCTTTAATCAGTGCCATTTCTCTTGCAGCCCAAATGCTCGGATTCCCGGAAAGCAAGACCACTGTGGGCTTGAGCCTTGCTTTTTAGCCACTGAAGTCAGGAGCTCCTGCAAAATTTGTGTGGGAAAAGCATGCAGTAACAACACCCTTTTGCGACTCCATTTATTTAATTTGACATGGCTGTAGTATCCTCGTGGCTTCCAGACAAGGCGGCCTGCAGCCGTTTAGCCTCCTTACTATAATTAACTTGGAGTCACTGCTGATCTCAGTCCACATACGCTTAATATAGGCTGCAATTATAGACAAATCTTCGAACCCAGCATTTGTTTCTCTGCAGCCAGAAACCTCTTAGAAGGGGACTTTGCGTCTACAAATAGGGATATAGGTAGTCTTTGAGTTTACAATGGAGCCCAACATTTCTGTTATTAAGTGAGTTTTGCCCCATTTTATGACCTTGATTGCCATAGTGGCTAAGTGAATCATTGCATTTGGATTGGAATTGGATTGGAAAGTTTATTTATAGGCCGCCCTTTTCCCTGGGGGGACTCAGGGCGGCTTACAACTCATAGGGAAAGGGGATACAAACAATAACACATAAGCACAATACATAATTAAAAAGAACACAACATTCATACCATTCGGGTGGGGATGGATTACAATCTTTAGCCCCAGGCCTGACGGGATAGCCAGGTCTTAAGGGCTTTGCGGAAGGTCTGGAGGGTGGTGAGGGTACGAATCTCCACGGGGAGATCGTTCCAAAGGGTCGGAGCTACAACCGAGAAGGCTCTCCTCCATTTAAATTAATAACCTTATGTTATGGTCCGCCAGCAGAGCTCCTGGTTGACCATCCCAGGGAGGATTGTCGTACTCATCCTAGAAAGATGGGCCAGCACTCAGGTGAAGATCTGGCCAAGAGGGTCTCGTTGTACACAATTTTTTACTTATTTTTTGCCACCTGCGTGATGGGCTGGCTGCTTTGTATTCTAGAACATTTTGACAGCATCCTCATTTTTTTCCTTTCTTTCCCTGAATTAATGCACTGCCTTATGTTTGCAATGCTTGCAACTCCCTTTTCAGACTCCACAAGTTCCTTCTGCGTCCATTTGGGATCATTACCGTGTCCTACACGATGTGTTAACGCTAAGAGGTTTTTTTTCCACCCCGGGCATATTCTGTTGCTCAGCTGCTGTCGGGCATCGAATACAATGCAGAGAGTTCTCTACTTACGACTGACTGGGCCTTTGTAGGCAGGGAGAGAAATGACCCTTCGCTCAAGCCATCAGCCATAACCGGCATCGCATTTGCACAGCTCAGCATCCCAATTCAGTCCTGTAGTTTCTATTTCTCCCCACCTCCTCTTTTTTCCCCCCAGGGAGCACTGAATAAAACCAGAGGAACCGCTTCCTTTCAGAAATGGTGGGAGCTCCATCACTGGAGGTTTTTAAGAAGAGCCTCTGGTCTGAGATAGTATAAGTTCTCCTGATTGAGCAGGGGGCTGAAGACCCCCAAGGTCCCTTCCAGTTCTATTCTATTTTACTTTGCGGAAATAATTTGGTTCTGACAACAGATTTCTTTCTGGTATCTTTACACCAGTGTAAAATTTCTGTATTTTTTAACCCTCTTTCTCCTAATAGCAACTTGCTGACCTTACATTTTGTGTTTTTTTTTTGCACTGGCCTGAGTAACATCATTATTGCAACTAAAAGTTTAGTTTTCCCAGTAACTTTTAGCAGCAGAAAGATGTGTAATATATTTAGGAGATAAAGTGGCAACTTTTTTTTGTGAGCCCTCCACCCGCCTAGAAAATATTGCAAAAGGAAATCCCTATATAAAATTGCTGGTGTGTGAAGTCCAACGAAAACTGAACATCTCTTTCTCTCTCTCTCTCTCTCTCTCTCTCTCAGCAGTTCTTCCCCGCCATTCTCCAGCATGGCCTCCTCTTCCTCAACGCCTCGATGCAACTCAAACTCCTTGGAGAACGCCTCCATTAAAAAAGTGAGTGTCTTCCCCGGGCTTCTTTTAAGTCAGATATTTAATCATGAAATGCTGTCTTTGGTTTACACCTTCGGGATCTTTCCCACAGGACAAAAGGCTGATCTTGTCATTTCTCCCTCTTAGCCCGCGAAAGATGGAACCAACTGGGAACACAATGAAGAAATTCCTCGTCTGCCAGGGGAAACGAGAGTTACAGGTAAACACAGGTCCCAGAGTGCCTACAGGTGGTTCTCAATTTACAACCATTCATTGAACGTCTGTTCTTATCACAGCAATGAGCTGAGCAGGAGTCACTTAACAACCTTGTGCATTGCTTAACAACTGGGCCATTTTGCTTAACAACCCAAACAATAAGGTCATAAGAATGGGCTCGACTTACTTAACAGCTGCCTTGATCAGCAGCGGAAATTCTGGTCGTAAGTCGAGGGCTACTTGTAAATCAGTTGCTCCCAAACCCGTCCCTTGTTCAGAAAGAATGAAGCTGTCCAAGGATAACATGCTTGAATATTACAGCATTCGGGCCTCTCTCAGAAATAAGAATACAGTTAGATTCAGCCTTTGTGGTGTTTCTGGAGCATCCGCAGAGTCAATCTGGGTTGAAAGGGATCCGTTTCAAAACTGGCTCACCTGGTCGATTCTTAATCAAGAATCGAAAGGTAATCAAAAGGAGGTGATGCTTTTCTCAGACTCACACAAAATCCCATTCATTTGACCAGGGATACAGAAATAACTAAACGTATGTCTTCTCCATACAATTACAAGAGATAATTTTACAGCTTTTACTTTCGTTTTAACCGCCACAGCAGCATTTGAGCATTTCCATCCATTGTCTGCTAATAAGCAGCACAGGTTCTCCTGCTTGAGCAAGGGGCTGGACTAGAAGACCTCCAAGGTCCCTTCCAGCTCATTCATTCATTCATTCATTCAAATACTTTCTAGAGATCCGTAAATTTTTAGAATTTGACAGTAAATTCGGAATGTTCTACCCTACTTGAATAACAATGAGAAATTTGGTGGTACTGTTCTAAAAATGTTTGCATGCCTGCCTTTCCAACTGTAAAAAGGTTATCTGAGCTATACACCATTGCACAACACAACATCCTCCATTCATAATCGTTCATATCACTTCCCCATTAATCTCTGCCTTAGTTTCTTTCTTTATCTGGAGTTGTGGTCTTCCTTACCTTTTAAATACGGGGGTTCTCTTTTTTCCACAGACAAGGAGGTCATTTACATGTGTCCTTTCAATGGCCCTGTGAAAGGGAGGGTCTACATCACAAACTACAGGATCTACTTGAGAAGCATGGAATCGGTAAGCAAACTCTACGGTCTGTTGTGGTGTTTGGAATCAACTGCTTGGATAACTTCTCTGTGTCAGGATTCCAAATAGCATCCAAAAGTAAATCCGAGTCCGAAGCAAAGGATTCCTCAAAGTTCCAATTGATTAAGAGAGCCACATTGGCACCTCTGGGAAAACCTGAATCTGAAGGCTTCCCAGTTTCCCCCACCCAGTTGAAGGTTCAAGATCTTGCCCCCACATCCACCAGTCCATCCCATGGCCCAATCTCCCACTGCCACGCTGGCAGTTCCACCCATCCAATTCCGGTCAGGTGCAGAGACAAAGGATGATCTTGGATTTCTAGAAAGGATTTTGTTATGGCTACATATCACCCAACTCCATATAAAGAAGAGGGAGCTTCTCCAAAGCACCTGAGAACAGGACAAGAAGCAACAGATGGAAACTAATCAAGGAGAGAAGCAAACTAGAACTAAGGAGAAATTTCCTGGCAGTTAGAACAATTAACCAGTGGAACAACTTGCCACTTGAAATTGAGGGTGCTTCAACGCTGGAGGTTTTTAAGATTGGGCAGCCAATTGTCTGAAATTGCAAAGTCTCCTGCTTAAGCAGAGGGTTGGACTAGAAGACCTCCAAGGTCCCTTCCAACTCGGTTGTTTTGTTATTCTGTCCCCCTCCAGTGATCTGAACGGAGTACGAGTTAATGGCTTGTTTTCTTCTTTTCCGAATGGAAAACGAGGCTCTCTTAAGACACGGAGCAGATGCTTTTAGGCTGAATTCTTCCTTTCAGTCCAGGGTTTTAGGCTTTGCGTTTCGACTTGCCCACAAGTGCATCGGGATTCCAGGAGAGATTAAGGGCTCTGGAGGGCAGCCTTTTAGCCTGATGCTATCTCCCAAGCGCTGAGTCACCTGTGGCTGTGCAGTTTCCTACCAGAAGAAAGAAGGGAATAGTCTCAATTTATTGCCCGGCCCAAGGGACACTCATTCACCCTCTTTTTTTCTTTCTTGGCTTCTGAAAGCTGTACAGCTCGACTTACAACCGTAATTGAGCACACCGGTCAGTTGTTCCGATCATTAAGCAGGCCATCACGCGACCCTGCCCAATTTTAAGGTGCTTTTTTGCAGTGATCGTAAAGGAATCTCTGCGGTCATTAAGTAAACACCACAGTTGTTATGCGAACCAATTCACCAAGGCTTTTTTTTTTGGCCAGGAAGTGCCAATTTCTAGCAAAAATCGTAAATCACGTCCCTCAGGGGTCCCCAAACTTGGCAACTTTAAGACTTGTGGACTTCAACTCCCAGAGCTGAATATACATGGTTGCCAAGCACCCTACATGATATCATGGGACTGCCAGATTGACAGTTGTCAGAATTTTGGATCGGGGTTGTAAGTAGCCCTGGGAAGCTCCGTTGTAACTTCCAACAGTCCCCAATTAGTCCTTAGTCAAGAACTTCCTCCGTTTCCCTTCTTCTATTCTCCTTTGATGACAAGAGTGCTGGGCCGAGATACAGGGCAGCATTTAAATGTTTTAAAGCTCAGGTCTCTTGAAATATCCTGGGATTTTTATCCTTGCAGCAGGTAGCAATTAGGTAAATGTTTATTAAATGCTTTGTGTTGATGGTTATTTTATACTTATGCTTCTTGCCTCATTGGCCCATTATGGCTGTTTTGTTTTTGTTTTTCTTAATCCGACAGCGTCCATCCCATTAAATTGATAATCTTTGTTAGCTTTCAAGATAAGAGAGTCTTTTATGACAAACACAGGTACGGAAGTGCAGTCTGTTAGGAATCCATTGCTTTAATGTGAACTTTGCCTTTTTTTTCGCCTGCTCAGGATCCGACAGTGGTGTTAGATGTGCCTTTGGGGGTTATTGCAAGGATTGAGAAAATGGGGGGCGCTTCAAGCCGAGGAGAGAATTCGTACGGATTAGACATTACTTGTAAGGTAAGACTGATGCCCTTCCTGTCGCCAGTGTGGAATTTTGTTCAGAAAAAACATTCACATTGGCCCAGAGAGAAATATCTGCCTCTACCTAGGATCGAACTCACAGCTCCTGATTGTGAGGCAAGAACTCCACCTCTAGGCCACCACAACACTTTTAAAAAGAGAATTAAATGGTGGGACCAAAGTCTGAGGTTAGACGAGTAGATCAAACGGAAAAAGGGCTACGTTGCCCATTTCTGACATAAAACCTTACCTTTCCGTTTGGAAAACTGCTAGAACAAGTTATCTAACATTAATCCTTGGCATTCTTTAGTTTTTTAATGCGTGGTTTGCTTTAAATTGTAGGATATGAGGAATTTACGCTTCGCTTTGAAACAAGAAGGTCACAGTAGAAGAGACATATTTGAGCTCCTGACAAAATACGCTTTTCCACAGTCGCATAACTTGGTAAGATCTTCTGAGTTTCTTTGGCAGTTGTTGTGGGTTTCTTTTTTTGCCTACAGCATATAAAAAGCAAATTTGGGAACCGGTTGTTTCACACTTTAACTTTGCTGCCTGCTGTGTGGACAACTAAAAACATTTAGAAATGGCAAAGATACTTTTGACAGATAAAGGGAATATGGTATTTTTCCCGGATTCATTAGGGTGCCTACTAGTTCAAAGTTAATGGTTGAGTCCAGGCCTATTACTGGGGGGGGGGGGGGGTGTGACTTCTCTTCATAAAGGATGTAATGTGTTTTACATTTTGGCTTCTGTCAATGTTTTGGGGTGTTCTGTTGTGGCCCGCCAGTGGCCAGCAGAGCTGGCAGCAGATTCAGACAGTGAGGAGGTTGGGGAGGAAGAAGGGCCAGTGCTGGAGTCTGGGGAAGGCTCGGATGAGGCCTCTGCGTGGGAGGCAGAGAGGGGCCCAGGGCCGTCTGACAGTTATCAGCTGCCTTCGGAGTCAGACATCAGTGGGGCAGAAGAACAGATGGAGCCTGTTCCCAGTGTGCGCATGCACAGAGTTGCTAGACGAAGGGAACAGCTAAAGAACAGAGAGAGTCAGGCCACAGGTGGACGGTGAATGGCCCCTCCCAGAGGAAATAAAAGAGGAGCGAAAGGGGAGTGGAGTTTGCAGGAGACCATTAATTCGCTTAATTATTTCGTGACTCTCTGAGACTCCTTGCCAAGTTCTGCAGATATGGGCCTGGCACCTCTCCAAGTTAGATAAGGTCTGTGACTGCAAATCCTCCCTCGAAAGACTTTGCTGGATGTGAATGAGCAGAATTCTCTCTAAATTAATAAAAGGAGGTTTTGTCAGGAGAAGGAGTTTGCTTCATGTTCTTGGGAAGCCAAGCATCTTCTTCACCAGCCCAGGCAAAGAGTTTGGCACCTTGAATCTCTTTTCTTCTTTTGGCGGTTCCACTTCCTGATTTTTCTTGTTATCCTCTCAGCCTTTCTTTGCTTTTCTGAACGAAGAGAAGTTTGTGGAAAGCGGCTGGCTGGTTTATAATCCTATGGTTGAATACAGAAGACAAGTAAGTTCGTTTTTTCTCTTCTCCTTTGCATTCCTCCACTCTTGTTTTTCAGGTTTGCTGTATATAGTTTTCTTTCTGTTCTGTGGACAAATTGAACCGGATGAACAGAAAATAGGAAGCGCACTAATTTTTGTTTTTAAGACATGAGCTAGGTGTTGTAGCCCGCCAGCAGCCAGCTGAGCTGGCAGCAGATTCAGAGGTTGGGGAGGAACATGGGCCAGTCCTGGAGTCCGGGGAAGGCTCTGATGAGGGCTCTGTGTCGGAGGCAGAGAGGGGGCCAGGGCTGTATACCAGTTATCAGCTGCCTTCGGAGTCAGACATCAGTGGGGCAGAAAAGCAGCTGAAGCCTGTTCCCAGTGTGCGCATAGGAAGGGAACAGTTAAGGAACAAGGGCCGACTCATGAATGGCCCCTCCCAGAGGAAATAAAAGAGGAGCGAAAGGGGAGTGGAGTTTGCAGGAGTTCACTTCATTAGTTCGTGACTCTCTGAGACTCCTTCCCACATTTTGCAGATGTCGGCCTGGCAGCTCTCCAAGCCAGAGAAGGTCTGTGACTGTAAATCCTCCCTTGAAAGGCTTTGCTGGCTGCGAATGGGCAGAATTCAGTCAATTAATAAAAGGGACAAGGAGTTTGCTTCAGGTTCTCTGGAAGCCTCGGTCAGAACCCTAGGCTAGTGAACTTAGAGGGATAAATGACCTGGAACGGATTTTTATAAAATAAAGTACTGATGTTCTGTATTACATTGTACTTTTTTAAAAAACCTTTTATTGTGTTTTAGTGAATAAAGAATTTGATTTAGGCTTGAAGAAAAACCAAGAATTCAGATCGGCGGATCTGCTGGATTATTTGTTCATTAAATTTATATTCTGCCAATCTCACTCTGCCAAGCAATTCTTAACTTATAAAGAGATGGGTGTCACTCCTTTTATTCATCCCGTTTGGTGGGAAGGAGAAACTTAAGAACATAAGTTTGCCTAGAGACCTATAAGGTCATCTTGTCTCGTGCAATTCGCTTTACTGTCTGAGCACGGAAGCTTCTTCAATGTCGTTTATTCTTAAATGTGTAATAAATATTTAAATCACAAAAGGAGGATATTGGCCTGCCAGATGTTGCTGAGCTATAATTCCCGCCAGCATAATGGATGGTGAGGGAGCCTGGGAGTTGCAGGCTGGCGTAGGAGAAACTTTGAGTTCCTTTAAACTGGAAGCTGGCAGACCTTCCCTGAAACACAAATGGGCTCATCGATTGGCCAACGAAGGGGGGTCCAAAGGGAGGAGAAACGCTGGAACCTTCTTAAAACTTATGCAAATGACAGTGAATTCGGCAGCTCTCTCCTATTCAGAACATCTGGAACTACACATGTAGTAGAGTCAATATGGCATCTCTAATAAAAGTAGCTAAGACACTGAGCTTGTCAATCAGACGTTCAGCAGTTTAGCAGTTCGAATCCCTAGTGCTGTTTAACAGAGTGAGCTCCCGTGACTTGCCCCAGGTTCTGCCAACCTAGCAGTTCAAACGCAGGTAAAAAATGCAAGTAGAAAAATAGGAACCACCTTTGGTGGGAAGGGAACAGCGTTCCGTGCGCCTTCGGTGTTGAGTCCTGCCAGCCACATGCCCACGTCTTCGGACAGCGCTGGCTCTTCGGCTTTGAAATGGAGATGACGAGCACCGCCCCCTAGAGTCAGGAACAACTGGCACATACGTGCGAGGGGAACTTATACCTTTAACCAAATGGAACTTTGAGGAACCTCAACCCTCAGAGTCTTCTTTCGCTGGGAGTGTCACTTGGAACCTGACACGAGGTGCTTCCCCTTAGTTACTTCCCATGGCTATTGTTAGCTTTCTTTTCGGCAAGTCTTAAAAAAATATTTTTCCCCTGTAGAAGAATGCAATTCATTCCCCCCCCCCCCCCCCCCCGGCAAAGAATGAACGTCAGACACTCCTGTGTATATTCCAGTCCTTCTAATAAGCAAAACATCCTTGTGTTGGGCTCATAATAACAAAATAAAAAGAGAGAGGAAAAAAGCTCACTGGCATTTTTGTCTCAAACCTTCCATGTGGTTTCTCCGGCTCCCCAACCGTAGAGATACTCAGTGGATAGATTGGTGGCCTGTTGCCACCCTGTGGCCATAATAACGCACAAATCGTTCCTCTGCTTAATTGCCATCTTGTTCAGGCAACGACCGTCTCCCTTCTCTCAAAAGGGTTTGCCCAACCTCCAGTGGAGGGTAACCTTCCTCAACGAGCACTATGCCCTCTGCGACACGTACCCATCCCTCCTGGTGGTGCCCTATCACGCCACAGACGAAGATCTCAAGAAGGTCTCTGCTTTCCGATCCCGGTGCCGAATACCGGTAAGTGACTTTGGCTCTAAAAAAAATTAGTCTCGACTTAACGACCGTAATTCGGCCCAAAATATATGGTGTGGTTTTTTTTATTTAGAATAGAAATAGAATAGAAAAGGAATAGAAAAGGAATAGAAATAGAATAGAAAGGAAATAGAATAGAAAAGAAATGGAATAGAAAAGAAATAAAACAGAAAAGGAATAGAATAGAAAGGGAATAGAATAGAATAGAACAGAACAGAGTTGGAAGGGACCTTGGAGGTCTTCTAGTCCAACCCCCTGCTCAGGAAGGAAACCCGACACCACTCCAGACTGATGGGCTGGAGTCAGGAACGACTAGCACATAAGTGTGAGGGGAACCTTTACCTTTTTTATGTGAAAGAGCAATATATAGATAACTTTTTTTGAAAAAGCCTTAGAGCTCTGATGGAATATCTTCTCGTGGCTCCCTCAGGTGTTATCCTGGATCCATCCGGAGACCCAAGCGGTCATCACGCGCTCCAGCCAGCCCCTGGTGGGCATGGGGGGCAAAAGGAACAAAGACGACGAAAGATACCTGGAAGTCATACGGGAAACCAACGGCCAGCTGTCCAAACTGACCATCTTCGACGCCAGGCCCAACGTCAATGCTGTGGCTAACAAGGTACCCAGCCTCCCTCTTCACCCGCCTGCCCAGGGACGTCGCTTAAGTGAGGTTTTACTCCTCCGGAGACTGCCAGCCACGCTGAGTCAAAGCCTCTGCTGGCTCAGCGTTCTGAAAAATTGTCCTTTTTAAATACATCCAGAGATTCCCAGATTTGGAAAGCACTAACTGAAGGAATGGCTAAGCCTTCAAAATGCTTTCTGGACGTTTGACAGATAGTTGAGCGTTCGCGGTTAACCCAGTTGCTATCGTGTCGACACAGCTACACAATCCGCTGGGCTGTGGGAAGAACGGGACTTCCTGCTAACGAGATTTAAAGTGCATTCGTCAAAGGATGAGCTATGAGGCGTATTATTTTCTTCCCCTAGAGTTGAAATGGCTCCACCTTGTTTACACTCACAGTAAATTCCAAGTGACTAAACTTTCAATAAATTCACTGGGAAAAAATCATCCTCCGATTAATTAGCCAGCGCGGCTCCCTCCCCATTGCTAAATGCTGGCTTTATAAAAAAAAAAAAAACTTTGCAGCTTCACGGAGGATAAAAACAGTGATCATATTCATTCTGTAAAGAGGTAGACTTTTGAAGCAAACCTGTTTCTGCCCATTCGCAAGGAATAGGAGAAAATTTGACTTAAAGAGTCTATTCAGGTGTGCATATGTGCTCCATGTGCATTGTTTAATGCAGTGTTTCTCAACCTTGGCAACTTGAAGATGTCCGGACTTCAACTCCCAGAATTCCCCAGCCAGCGAATGCTGGCTGGGGAATTCTGGGAGTTGAAGTCCGGATATCTTCAAGTTGCCAAGGTTGAGAAACACTGGTTTAATGTATCCAAGACAGCCTAGAAAACACACCTCTTTATATAAGCTTTCTTTCTTTTCTTTTTCTTTCTTTCAAAAGTCATCTTAACCCTCAAAGCTCAATGCTTGTAAGCTAAAATGCAAGGGGGGGGGGACGGGGACGACACAGATTACTATTTTTTTCCAGTTGTTTATGAAAAGTCTAGTGGCTGCATTCCTTCCCTCCTCCTCATTCCCTTCGCTTTGTTGTTTCTCGGCCACACCCGAGGATTACTCAGCCCCTTCTATAGCTAAAATTAACTCTCTCACTTTACTCCAGAGAGGCTGCGAATATCGGCTTCTGGGCCACATGTGTCAGGGTCCCAAGTGACACCCCCAACGAACGAAGACTCCGAGGCTCGAGTTTCCTCATTTTATTACAGGCGTCATATTGGCACATCTGGGAAAGCCCGAATCCGAAAGCTTCCAGGTTTTCCCCACCCAAAAGAAAGCCCAGCACCCACGTGCCCATCCCATGGCCTGATCAGGCACCGTTCCAACCGGAGATGCCGTCCAGTCACACCCCTCCAGGTGCAGGGCAAGACGTCCTTGACTCTCTGAGAAAGGAACGCTATTTTGACTATATCTCTCTCCCATACTCCATATTATCCCCCCTCCCAGTTTCCCACAGCAATAAATGTGGCTGGCCCGAAGGCCCAGTGCAAAAGAATGTGGCTTCCAGGCCTGACAAGATGTTCTGCATTCTGTGGAGAGACAGAAGCTTTCACTCTCACCTAATTTTGTTTCTTTATTTGATTTTTTTAAAATCCCATCTTTATGACTTTGTAGGTAAGGCAAACGTACCTAATATGCTTTCCTCCTCCTCTTTATTTCCCCCACAACAATCACCCCGTGAGGTGGATGGGCTGAGAGAGAGGGACTGGCCCAAAGTTCTAAAATAACTTGGCTGATCGAAGTTTTACTTGGAAAATAACCGCTTGGTGCTTTTGGGGATTTCATACAGAGGTGTATTTCCTGTTTTGTGTTCTCCAGCCCCATGGGACAATTTTAGCAGCTAGATTGGCGACGAGGGTTAAGAAAACTCTTTATTTTTTTTTTGTTCATGTCACTTACTTAATGCGTTAGGTCTATTTGGCAAAGAAAAATAACCATATTGACATTCAAACTTAAAAAAATATTTTGATTAGGGGAGCCTGGCTCCCTAAGTGGGATTCAGGGAGCCTGAGGCTGGGATTAAATCCATACTCGCTGGAGAAATGATCATGTTTCACCGCACACATTGCTCTGTTCGAAAGTCACTTTTTGTCAGGTAGAAGGAAATGGCTTTTCAACAACTTCCTCTTTGGGGAGTTTTTGAATAGGGTGTTTAGATGCCTTTTAAGTGTCATATAGAATCCCTGAAATGGGTGGCCTACAAATAGCTACGAAGAGTCCTCACAATTGGGACCAGAATTTCTGTTGCTAAACAAGGTGATTATTAAATGAAATCCACCTGATTTTATGATCTTTTTTTTGTCCTAGTTAATAAGTAAATCTCAGCTGTTGTTAAGTGGATCACGCTGTCATTAAGCAAATTCAGCTTCCCCGTTGACTTTGCTCCTCAGAAGCCAGCTGGGAAGATCACAAATAGCGACCGTTTAACCCCAAGATGCCGTAATCGTCATAAATGCACGCAGGTTGACAAGCACCCACATTCTGATGGCAGGACTAGTGGCGATGCAGCCACAGTCATAAGTGCAAGGACCAGTCACAAGCTCCCCTTTTTTCCGGTGCTGCTGCAACTTCGGTCACTAAACGTATGGTTGTAAGCCAAGGACTTCCTGTATGAAAACACCAGGCCCCTATTAATATAAATCAGTTTCCATACGGATTGATCCATTGGGGCCCTCAAAGATGATACTTACATCCGACTCGGAACCGAATGGTGATTCCCCCCCCACCCCCCTTGTGCTTGGAAGGTGATTTTACATAACTCCTCGGTGTTGGTGCAAACCCATCAGTTGTGTTGGGAATACCCACATTTCCTTGAAAATAAGACCCCACTGGGAAATAAGCCCCAGCGTGGATTTTCAGGGTGCTCGTAATATGAGCTCTACCCCCAAAATAAGTCCGAGATAAGAGCGTCAGCCAGACGGACACATTTTAGTACCGTGTTTCCCCGCAAATAAGTCTTTATGTCAGGGTTCCAAGTAATCCACCCACAGCAAACAGAACTGTGAGGCAGGTAGATTCCTCCAAGAACAGTTTTGTTGAAGATATCATATTGGCACAGACTGGTGAAAACCGACTCTGAAGGTTCCCACGGTATCCACCTAATTAAAAGTCAAAGCCGCCCCCCCCCCCCGCCTTTTCCCCAGTCAGTCAGTCACATGGTTCCATCAAGGTGCGGTCTGGTTGCTTGGCAACTTCACTCCTCCTCTCTTCAGCTACCTATGGGAATGTCCTTGGTTCCCAGAAGAAGCTATATTTGTTTTGGCTAACTCTATTCCCTCCCCCCCTCCTCTGATGCCTCCCAAATGGCCTCAGTCAGGCCACCTTCAGAGTTGACACCTAATGAGTCTTTCGGAGCAAAAATTAATACAAGTCTTATTTTCGGGGAAATGCGAGCATGTGATGGCGGCGGTGGTCGTGCGAAGGAAATGAAACACTCCTTTCCTCTTTGATCCCAAGGCCACCGGTGGTGGATACGAAAATGAAGACGCGTATCCGGAGGCCGAACTGCTTTTCCTGGATATCCACAACATTCACGTCATGCGGGAATCGTTGAAAAAGCTGAAAGACATCGTCTACCCTCACGTGGAAGAATCTCATTGGCTGTCAAGCTTGGAGTCCACACACTGGCTGGAACATATCAAGGTACAGAGCGGAGGGTGGCTGGGTTGACCACCACAGCCGGACACCATGTGGACAGGGGTCCGAGCTCTTGCATTAAAAGAGAAGAGGGGGGGACAGTTGTTGTGGGGGCCCCCAGCGGCCACCGGAGCTGGCAGCAGAGTCGGACAGTGAGGAGGTTGGGGAGGAACATGGGCCAGTCCTGGAGTCTGGGGGAGGCTCGGACAAAGGCTCTGTATCAGAGGCAGAGAGCGGGCCAAGGCAGTCTGGTAGTTATGTGCTGCCTCCGGAGTCTGACATCAGTGGGGCAGAAGAACAGTGGGAGCCTGTTCCCAGTGTGCGCATGCGCAGAGCTGCCAGAAGGCAAGGACAATTAAGAGAAGAGGGTGTTGACCTGGGAGAAAGGCTTGGAGATGATTGGCTCCTCCCATAAGACATAAAAAAGGAGCAAAGGAGCTTTTGCAGGAAGGAATTCGTTCATCTGGTCGGTTCAACCTTGGAAATGTTCTGTTTGACTGTGCCAAGTTTGGCCTTGCTCTGCCTTTGGCAATGAGGTCTCTGGCAGCGTTCCAAGGGAGGGAAGGTGGGTGTTTTTCGACATTCCCCCGAAAGACTGTGGCAACTCAAGCAGGCGTCTGTCGGAACCTTCACGGAGAGTTTGTGCAGCCTTGCGGACTGTGAATGACCATCATTCACGGCTGTATAAATAAAAGGAGGTTTTGGGGACTAAGATGGTGATTTATGCTTTCTTGGGAAGCCTCGGTCAGAACAACAGTCTTATCCTCACCCCGTCTCAAGTCCTGTTTTCTGCTTCCTTGCCAGCTGGTTTTAACTGGAGCCATCCAAGTCGCTGACAAAGTGTCTTCCGGGAAGAGTTCGGTCTTGGTGCATTGCAGCGATGGGTGGGACCGCACCGCTCAGCTGACCTCTCTGGCCATGTTGATGTTGGACAGCTACTACCGAACCGTCATGGGTTTCGAGGTCTTGGTGGAAAAGGAGTGGATAAGCTTCGGGCATAAGTTCGCATCGGTGAGAACCGAAACGAGTCCTGGTTAAATCAGTTGTGCTTGAATCCCACAAGGCTGTTAGCAAAGTGGGCTTCATTGTGAGTGAGGCTCTTGTCTCAAACTGCTGCTTGCCAATTGCCTGATAATGTAGTTATTCAATAAACATTAATAAATTAAATAAAAAACTGTTTGAAGATAATGCAGTTATTGAGAGCAATCAACCCATGGAACAGAAGTTGCCTTCGGAAGTGGTGGGAGCTTCATCACTGGAAGCTTTCAAGAAGAGACTAGATGGCCATTACATCAGAAATGGCGTGTGGGGGTTGGACTAGATGACCTACAAGGTCCCTTCCAATTCTGTTAATGTGTTAAATGCCAACTTTGATTTGAGACCTGAAAAGCGGGGTACAGATGCAGACCGAGTCTGATGCTCCTGTGTTTGCAGTCTTTGTTTTCCAAAAGTTATTTTTCCCCCCTAAAAAAGCAACTGGACTTTGTTTTGGAAAAATGAAGTCCAGGTTGCCTTTTGAAAAAAAGCACTTTTGGGACAACCATGACCCGGATGACGGAGAATCCCCAAAGGCCTTTTATGTTTCCAAAAAGAGACACTTTATAGCGGGGTCTCCAACCTTGGCAACTTTACGACTTGTGGACTTCAGCCCCTCATGATGGCTGAGGAATTCTGGGAGTTGAAGTCCACAAGTGGCAAAATTGCCAAGGTTGGAGATCCTTGGTTTATAAAATCTTGTGACCCTTTTTCCCTCTGGTTGTCTTGTCGCCTGAAAAGATGTACGTGTGCTGTTGCCGCTTACTCTTGCCACATACTACAAACTTCCAAAAGTAACATGCACCATAAATAACTTTTTAAACCACTTTAGTTAGAATCGAATTGTTATATTTGGGGGGGGGGGGGAAAGCTCAGTCTAATGAAGCTGAGTTTCTTCTTCACTTCGTTCTGGTGGGAGAGTTTGCTCCTTCTAAAGCCAAGCTGACCCGTTTGATGACTGCTGTTCTCATTTTTTTTTCCCTTTTTTTCGCGCCAGAGAATCGGTCACGGAGACAAAAACCACGCGGACGCAGATCGGTCCCCCATCTTCCTCCAGTTCATCGACTGCGTCTGGCAAATGTCCAAGCAAGTAAGCTGCGTTGCTTAAAGAGGGTTCAAGATTTAATGGGCTTTGCTGTATCCCAAAGCTGCTCTTTTTGAGAGGCAACTGGACTTTATGGTTTTTTCTTCTGAAGGCGTTTCGCTTCTCATCCCAGAAGCTTCTTCAGCTCTGACGGGATAGAGGGGGATGGAAGGATCGACACTCCTTGCAGACAGCTGGTCATTTGCATCCTTTCAGAGGGTCATTAAGGCCACTTGGAGGTTTGTCTGGATCAAAGAGGCCATCTATGTCCAAATCGAACAGCCCCCACTCAAGAGAGGAGGAGGAACACGACATTGTCTACCTCCAGTCTACAACACGGTCCTTTCAGCAGTTCCAAGAAGGCTCCACACACCCATTGGAACCACTCAGGTGACCCTGAGGACACAGGTGAACCTCCAAGTGTCCTCAACGGCTCTCTAAAAAGGCTGCAAGTGACCAGCTGTTTGCAAGGAGTATCAATCCTTCCCCACCATCCGGTCAGAGCTGAAGAAGCTTCTTGGACGAGAAGCGAAACATCTTCAAAGAAAAACCAAGAAACCGTGACCTGGATGGCAGAGGATCTCCACAGAGATTGGTTTTGCTATAATTTCCTTGTTCATTTTAAAGTCACTCATTGTGCGTCTGCTGTCCTGGGATCCAAGCACTGTATGGGGACGCAACACCACACAGCAAGACATACAGGACTCTGCAAATGTAATTGTCCATGCCAGCCAGTCACCAACGTCTCTGATTAAAGTTTTAATTTCTAATATTCCCATAAGTATTTCTAATATTACTTTGACCAGTGTGGAGTTGTGTTATTATATAACCGTGTGACTAACTTAACAGCTACGTTTAACAACAGTGGCGAGAAAAATCATAACGTGGGGCAACCCTCACGCAGCCAATGTTTGGCTTAGCAACAGAAATCTCAGGCTCGATTGTGGTCATAACTCAAGGACTGATTGCGGTTTGTATCTTATCCTAAACTTTGCCTGTTTTTTTGTTTTTTTTACTAGTTTCCCACCGCTTTCGAATTTAACGAACAGTTTTTGATCACCATCCTGGATCATTTGTACAGTTGTCGTTTCGGTACATTTTTGTACAGCTGTGACTCCGTCAGAGAGAAAGAGGTGAGTTAATGTATTGATAGCAACAGCTCTTAGACTTACGTACCGCTTCACAGGGCTTTTACAGCCCTCTCTAAACGCTTCACAGTGTCAGGCCCCCAACTTGGGTCCTCATTTACCTACCTCGGAAGGATGGAAGTCAACCTTGAGCCAGTGAGGATTGAACTCCTGGCAGTTGGCAAAACTGGTCTGCAATGCTGCATTCTAACAGAAGGAAGGAAGGAAGGAAGGAAGGGTTGATTCACTTAATGACCATGTTTCTAATTTAACAACTGCAGCGATTTCCTGAACAACCCTGGCAAGAAAAGTTGTAAAATGGGGCAAATGCTCACCGAATAGATTTTCCCCTTGGGAAGGTTAAGAAGGTTAAGGTGATGATGATAGGATGGCATGAGAGTGAGTCAGCAGGGTTATCACTTTAAGAGGCTGCCTATATAAGAGAGGCCCTGTGAGGGCGGTTTCTCTCTCCCTGTGTGCTTCCGTGTTATAGTTGAAGATTGATTGGTTGCCTGGTATTCGCCTAGTACGTGTATGTGTGTGGGTGTGCGTGTGTATGTGTGTGTGTGGGTGTGTTGTATTTGTGCTGATAAATAAATAAAGGGAGACTAGTATAGATCTATTTCAAGCTATTTAGCTCTCATCAGCTAGCCGTACCCTTACTGGGATTAGAACCTGGGCTGTATTACATTTTAGGCAGATGTGTTAACCACTAAGCCACAAGGTTCTCCTCCTTTATCAGCTGAGCCAGGGAAATAGGTATGTATTTAGTGTCACAACTCCTGGTATGCCCAAATATGGGCTTAGTGGTTAACACATCTGCCTAAGATGTAATACAGCACAGGTTCGATTCCCAGTAAGGGTATGGCTAGCTGATGAGAGCTAAATAGCTTGAAATAGATCTATTCTAGTCCCCCTTTATTTATTTATCAGCACAAATAGAACACAAATGTAACAAAGGCAACAGTAAAAAATATTGGGTTTCTGTCTGGATGGTCTCTTGTGACGAGCCGATAGACAGAGAAAGGAAGCAGTAGACTTCCTCCCATATTTGGGCATACCAGGGGTTGTGACACTAAATGTATGTATGTATGTATGTATGTATGTATGTATGTATGTATGTATGTATGTATGTATGTATGTATTTAGTGTCACAACATATATATACCTTGTAGATAAACCACTGTTTGAAAGGCAAAACCTCTGTGAACTATATTTTGCTCCTGGGTTGTCTCAAAATTTAGTCACGCTGTGCACACACTGACGCGTACATTTTTGGGGGCTCAATTGTGATCGTAACTTAAGGACTGCCTGTATATATTTCTACGTATGGAAGACAAGCATTAAATGGACCAGGCGTGCAGGCTGGGTCCATCAGACGGTTACAGTTTTTGGCCAAGTCCGATTCTTGTGTTTTTTTCTCTTTGCTTGCAGAAACTGAGTGAGAAATCCTTGTCCCTCTGGTCCTTGATCAACAGCGCCAAGTCAAAATATACCAACCCCTTTTATACGAAAGAACTGAACCGGGCGCTTTACCCAGTCGCCAGCATGCGCCACTTGGAACTCTGGGTGAATTACTACATCCGATGGAATCCACGCATTCGGCAGCAGGTAAAGCATCTTGGCTTACTTTAGTAGCAATACAGCACTTATATACCGCTCCACAGTGCTTTACAGCCCTCCCTAAGCGGTATACAGAGTCAGCCTCTGGCCCCCACAAACAGTCTGGCTCCTCATTTTACCCACTTCGGAAGGACGGAAGGCTGAGCCAACCCTGAGCCTGGTGAGATACAAATGGTCAAATTGCAGGCAGTCAGCAGAATAGTTTGCAGTACTACATAAAACTAATAAACTATTAACCACTGCACTGCCACAGGTCAAAAAGGGACATAGTATGGATCTATCATCTTTTTTTTTTTTAATCAAACATACACTAACAAAACTGTCATAGGTCAAGTCACATGATCCATCTCTCCATTCCACTCTTCTCTATTTGGCCTGGCTGCCCAAAAGAAACACACCCCCATCCTGGTGGACGTTTCCGATTTATGACCTTTTGGGGGGGCAGGCAGTCTTTTAGTGAACATTGGTGCATTAATATCTACGGAGATCCTCTGTCACCCGGGTCACGGTTGTCCCAAAGGTGCTTTTTATTTCAAGAGGCAACTGGACTTTCTTGGTTTTTCTCTGAAGAGGTTTCGCTTCTCTTCCGAGAAGCTTCCTCAGCTTCTCTCAGAAGCTTCTTCTGCTTTTCTCACAGCTGAAGAAGCTCCTTGGGTGAGAAGCGAAGCGTCTTCAGAGAAAAAAACCAGAAAGTCCAGTTGCCTCTTGAAATAAAAAGCACCTTTGGCGCATTAAGCAAACACTGGTCGTTACTCAAACACTTGAGAATTTTTTGGGGGAAAAATTATTTATTTATTTATTATCAAAATTTATATGCCTCCCAATCCCCAAGGACTCCGGGCGGCTTACAAAAAAGAGAGGGAAAAAAAACAGTTTAAAATCACAACACCACATACATTCATTCTAATCGGGGGCTGGACCTCAACAGTGAGGTCAACAGCCCCAGGCCTGCCGGAACAGCCAGGTTTTTACAGCTTTCCTGAAGGCTATGAGAGTGGGCAAGGTCCGGATCTCCGGGGGGAGCTGGTTCCAGAGAGTCGGAGCAGCCACAGAGAAGGCTCTCCTCCGGGGGCCCCGCCAGCCGACACTGCCTGGCTGACGGCATCTGAAGGAGGCCCAATCTGTGGGATCTTACTGGCCGCTGGGAGGAATGTGGCAGTAGGCGGTCTCGAATGCCCATTTCCAGCAGAAATTTACATGGCGGCCATGTGACTACGAGGGGTCATTGGCCCGTGGGATCGGGGTCACAAGTAGCTTTTCTCCAAGGTTCCTATCGTTTCCGAACGGTTGCTGAGCAGCCCGCCATAAGGACTGCTTGTATAGCAAAAGCCAAGCTTCTTACTTGGCCGTCAAGCTCCGGGGTTCCCTGAAGGTTGCTCTTCCTTCATTTCCGTGCCTGAGATTCCTTTTTGAGAGCGGATCTGCTCGGGGGAAGAAAGGCGGCCCCTGAGTGGCCTTTCTCGCTCGCCTCGAAATTTGGCAGCCGAGCTGAGAGCCGAAGGAGAAAACAGCCGCTCGGCTCGACAAGGACCGCTTTTGAGAAGAAGCCGCCGGAACAAAGAGTCGGCTGTTGCTTTCCTGCAACGGGCTTTGCCAACAAGGCCGGCATCGGGACGGAAGGCCGGCGTCTCCTCTTGGCTTAAATGGTGGTTCTGAAGATGTTTTGCGGGACTCAAAAAGGAGTTTGAAAGGGAAGCCAAGAAATCAGCTTTTATTTGTTTATTCCGTCATGATTATGTAGGGTATATTGGAGGTGGTGGCCCTTTTGAGAGCTGTACGCAATAAAATTTCATTTTAACTTATGCTGACTAGAGGACATTCAAAGTGACAATAAAGTTATTCTTTCTTCCATATTCTCTATTCCAGTGTTTCTCAACCTTGACAACTTGAAGATGTCTGGACTTCAACTCCCAGAATTCCCCAGCCAGCGAATGCTGGCTGGGGAATTCTGGGAGTTGAAGTCCAGACATCTTCAAGTTGCCAAGGTTGAGAAACACTGCTCTATTCTACTATATACTATTTTCTCTATTCCGTTCTAGTCTATTTTCTCTCCTATTTTCTCTAGTCTACTCTATTCATTTCTATTGCTATTACTGGAGAAAACGGAGTGTGATACTTGCTTTTAAGGCCATACAAATGTTACGGGTGGCCCACAATGTTTTAACTACCAGACATTAAGCCTTTTAGGCCGGGTGAATTCTTTGCCCCCCCTGATGCGTCCTCCTCCTCCTCCTCCTCCAGGGCGGGAGGAGAAAGCCCACCCTGGATAAATTCTATAAAGGACAGGAAAGCGAAGAGGTCTAAGGAAGTCTTATATTTTAAAAAATGCAACCCATACAGTCTGATCCGTCCACAGTTCCCTCTTCCATCTCGTATGGCTCGAGTTTTGTTTGGGGGTGTGTGTGGAGGAGGGGCTTGTACATGGCCAAACTCTGCCTTTTAAGACCTCTCTCCCTCTTCCTTTAGCAGCCCAACCCAATGGAACAGCGTTACATGGAGCTCCTGGCCCTGCGGGACGATTACATGAAGCGGCTGGAAGAATTGCAAATCACCAGCAACCCCAAACTCTCCAATTCCTCCTCCTCCTCCTCTTCCTCCTCCTCCTCCTCCTCCTCCCAGATGATGTCGCATGTGCAAACTCACTTTTGAAGGAGAAAAGAGAAGCTTCAGCTGTTCTCTCCGAAGCCTCTCGTCACAAAAGCGGTGCTTTTTCCCCCGACATGCGGTGGGACAAAGAGAAGGAAAACTTACGATGCCTTATCAGAAGCTTCTTCGGGAAATGCTCGTCCCTGCGGGGAGGATCCGAACTCGGGGGAAGCTTTGAAAAAGTGGGTTTTACGTGCCTTCGGAAACCTCTTCGCCTGGGAGTGTGCTCTCCCGCCATCCTAAAGCGTTGTTTTGTTGCCGATTACCTTTGGCGCATCCAAATATATAGGCGCTTCAGTACTAATCACCGTTTTGGGGCCTAGCACGGTTTCCTTGGTCCTCCTGGACTCATCCTTCGTACCGGCTGCTGCTAAGACAAGTCTGGCCTCGAGGAACCATTTACGACACCACGTCCATCCGATGGGCCGCCATTTTTAACACCTAAGGTGACGGCATCCACAACAGCAAGCTCCCAAGAACGGGAAAACTCTCCTGAAATTGTGTGCCTGTTAAGCGATGGCCTTATTATCTACAGAGCAGATTTAACATTCGACTTTTTTTTTTTTTTGAAATGAAGGCAGGTGTGTGTTTGTGTGGTGCGTGCGGCCATGTGACTGATGTTTTGTAATGGGTTCGCCTTCCCTGAAATACATTAAAAACCATTTGCAGGACGGTTGTGCACTGAAGAAACTTAAAATCCCAAGAGTAACACAACTTGGAATCTTCCCTCCTGACGCTTTGCACTTCAATTGCTATTAGCCCCAGATGACACACAGCTAATGGCAACAGGATTGTGTGTGGGATATCCGGAGCGCGCTAAGCTGTCCGGTTGCCTACATTTAAAATTTGCAGGGCGGGGTGCTTTTTCCCCCCCTTCTTGGTCATTGTGTTGGTCTTTTGCCCAATTTTATTTTTCCTTCCCAGGAATCGTTTTAAAACGTAACTTAACGAGCACTTGTAAAATCAGCACAATTGATTTTTAATACATATTTTGCTTAGGATATAAACTTTTAAAGCTGTTTTGGTCATTTCAGAAGAAGCGAAGCATAGGATTTGCGAGGACTGTTTGTAGCTAACGTGATTTATTTTAAAAGTATTTGGAAGGGGGCGGGGTTACCGTATGTAAATTACTTTGCGTGTAAGTTTTGATCTGCAAAATATAAGGCAGAGATTATAGGATCAATGTGTAAATTGAGGATATGGAAGTCTTTTCTGTAAAGTGTAAATAATACAAGTCTAAAGGATAAAGTCAAACTCCAAAATAATTATAAATTTCTAAGTCGTAGAGGACATTGGAATATTTTAGGAATAGTATATTTTCAGTATAAGAATAAAAATGGAGCACATTAATAGAATAAAATTGTATACTAAGAAATTTGCACTATGTCTTCAGGGATAGACTAAAATACTTAGTACTTTCAAGCTAGCTAGCGCACGGATTTCCTTTTTTTCATGTCCTCTAAAATTTCATTCTTTGCTGATGCTTTCGCTCTCTTGTTGTACCTATCAGTGGGTACTCTGCTAAAGGGAAACGAGTTGGGGAAAATGAAATACACAACTTGTATCACAAGAAACTCAGATAACCCATTGTTCTATTTTAAATGCTAGAGCAGAAAACTGAAAAGCTACCTAGACTCAAAACTCGAATTGAAGGTTATATAAGACATTTCTTTTTTTCCCCCCTTTGTGCTTTGTGGTGGTAAATCCACAAGAAATGCCTGTTTCCTTTGGACTGGGGAGAATAAATTGAGACGCATTTGCCTTTGTTTGTTTTTTCAAAGTAAAACACTACAGCTGTCCATTCTTGGAGGAAGGAAGTTAACCTAAAGTGGCAATTTTAAATGCCTTTAGTCTTTTTCATTACCTGAATCCCACCCGTTTGTGTTGCCCAGCACCAAGGCATATAAGATCTCCATCCGTAGAGAAATTAATGTTGTTTTTGGGGGGTGGGGGGAGTATAACTTGGTGAAAATGCTCTCTTTTTTTTTCTAAAAAGAAAAAAAACCATGACTGGCTTAATTCATTACGAAATAAAAATCAAATATTTAATATATTTTTTCCTGATTTCTTTCCTGCAAATTACAAGCATAGGGGAGGGGGCATCCTCAGTCCCGTGCATTTGCTGAGTTTAGGGTAGGATGGGCATTACTGTTGCCCTTAATATTCCTGGCCGGGGACGATGGGAGTTTGAAATCCACCGGATTTTGGAAGCCGGCCACATTTGAAATGCAAAGCTGCAAAGGGATCCAGTATATCCCATCATTGGCCTGGCCACAGCTACCGTGGAAGCATGGGGATGATGACCCAAAGAGAGGAAGGCACATGGGATATGGAGTCCTTCATGAGAGAGAGACTTCTGCATAGTACAGTGTTTCTCAACCTTGGCCACTTGAAGATGTCCGGACTTCAACTCCCAGAATTCCCCAGCCAGCATTCGCTGGCTGGGGAATTCTGGGAGTTGAAGTCCGGACATCTTCAAGTGGCCAAGGTTGAGAAACACTGAACTAGAACAAGCGTGGACTCCAACTCCCAGAATTCCTCCACCAGACTCAAATGTCAGCAGCTAGAAAAGATGGCTGGGGAATTCTGGGAGTTGGAGTCCAGACATCTTCAAGTGGCCAAGGTTGAGAAACACTGCAAGAATGGGAATATAAGCGTTATACACGCCAACCTCGACACGTGTCCTTTGGCACATTCCCACATTTTGCACAACCACCCACTCGCCCCTCCTTTAGGCTCCGCACGCCCACCGCCCCCGTCCCTTCCTCGGCCGCCGCTCCGCAGGCCCAGCGCTCCCTCAGCCCGGCCGCCCTTCTCCGTCCCCGGGCTCTGCGCGCCCCTCCCCGGCCTCCCTCCCCGTCGGGGCGGCTGAAGCGGCCCCTCCTGCGCGGCGCGGAAGCGTCCAACATGGAAGGCGGCAGGGCGGCGGCGGCGCTGGGCGGCGGGCAAGGAGGCCCACCGGAGCCCGGAGGAGGCCCTGCCCGGAGGCCCTCCCGCTTGGCCGCCGCGGCACCCACGGCCCCGGCCTCGCCCGGCACGGAGCAGCCCGCAGACAGGTGAGGCAGGCCGGCAAGGAAGGAAGGAAGGACGGGAGGGAGGGAAGAGCCGGGCCTGCGCGCCCTCCGCCGCCGCCACTCCAAAGCCCATGGTGCGCGGAGGAGTTGCCCTCCTCTGGCTTGGACGGGCGGGCCGGCGGGGGAACATGGGCTTTGTCGTCCTGCCCGGGGTTGACGAAAAGGGTTTGCCGGGGGAGGGTGGGGGGAGAACGCTGGAATTGGGCAACATGGGCTTTGTGGTCCCTTCCTTTCTCCCCCCCCCAGCTGTAGTCTAGAAGAATGGGTGGGTGGGTGGAATTGGGGGCAACATGGGCTTTGTGGTCCCCATCTCTCCCCTCCCTGGCAGCCTGGAGTTGCTGTTGCCTTGAGGAAAGAGGAGGGGGGGTGCAGTCCAATTGGGTGACAGGAGGAGCTCCTTTTGGGGGGTGGGTGATGGGGTTTGTAGTCCATTCTCTGAGGGTGGGCAGGATGGACAGTTTGGGGTGGGTGGAGGGAGAAATGCTATTTTTTTTTTTTTGCATCAACTTTTAATAATCCTCACTTTGCAACGCTGCTGCCCTTTTCGCAGCTCACAAAACAAGTACAGGTGGTCCTCGGTTTACGACCACAGTTGAGGCCAAAATTGCTGCTGCTAAACGAGGCAGTGGGTGTTGCCTCATTTTACCACCTTTCCACCCCACGGTTGCTAAGCGAATCACTGCAGTTGATAAATTTAGTAACACCACCGTTAAGTGAGTCTGGCTTCCCCATTGACAAAAGGGGATCACATGCCCCCCCACGCCCCCGGGGACACGGCAACCGTCATAAATACGAGTCAGGTGTCCAAATTTTAATCCCGTGACCAGGAGGACTATGCTGCGACGGTGGTAAATGTGACAAATGTCACTTTTTTTCCGGTGCCCTTGTAACTTCGCTCACTAAACCAACCGTTGTAAGTCGAGGACCACCTGTATAGATACAAAGGAGTTTTTAAGAAGCCAACTCACATGTTTCGTGTCCTCTTGCAGCCCTACAGGATCCCATGTTGAGTGGTGCAAGCAACTCATCGCTGCTACGATTTCTAGCCAGATTTCTGGATCTGTCCTCTCGGACAACGTATCCCGGGAATATCGGGTAAGTTTTTGATCTTAATTTATGTGATGCACCTCATCAGTGGGACTGGAGAGTCTTCAAACTAAAATAGAAATTAGAATTCTTTGTTGATTTCCATAAACTCTGATTGTACATGCAACAGTAGTGATAGATCATTAATCATAGCCATTGTAAAAATATGTTCCCCATAAAGCATTAGATCAGTGTTTCTCAACCTTGGCCACTTGAAGATGTCCGGACTTCAACTCCCAGAATTCCCCAGCCAGCGAATGAAGTCCGGACATCTTCAAGTGGCCAAGGTTGAGAAACACTGCTTTAGATACAACACTTAGTGGTAGTCATAGGATTCTAAATAAGCAATCAAACTGTCATGCACGTCAGCTAGACTTGCAACGGTTTCATTTAGTGTCCATTCAAAGTTACAACAGCCGTGGAAAAGTTACTTAAAAAAAAGATTTTCGCATTTACAATCCTTGTAGCATCCTCCACGGCCACGTGATCAAAATTGAGGTGCTGGGCAACTGGCTTGTACTTACGACTGTTGCCGTATCCCAAGGTCACGTGATCTCTATCTCTATCTCTATATCTATATCTATATATCATCTATATCTATATATCTATATCATCTATATCTATATCTATATCTATATATCTATATCATCTATACCTATATCTATATCTATATCATCTATATCTATATATCTATATCTATATCATCTATATATCTATATCTATCTAATCTATCTAATCTATCTATCTAATCTATCTATCATCTATCTATCTATCTATCTATCTATCTATCTATCTATCTATCTATCTATCTATCTATATATCTATCTATCTATATATATATATATATATATATATATATATATATTAGATTTTACAACCCCCGGTATGCCCAAATATGGGAGGAAGCTAATTGCTTCCATTCTCTGTCCTTCGGCTCGTCACAAGAGACCATCCAGGCAGAAACCCAATATTTTTACTGTTGCCTTTTTGTTACATTTTGTTGCATTTGTCCCTTTATTTATTTATCAGCACAAATACAACATACATACATACATACATACATACATACATACATACATACATACATACATTTTGTCAACACCTTCAAGAAATTAATGGGAGATATTCCACAAATGGAAATGGTTTTGTCTGAAATCAGGACTTCAGTCTATAACCCGTTGGATAATATCTGTATTTTAACTAACAGGTGTACAGGAAGCCCACCATAAGGGTAAGAATATATGTGCAAGCTATCTGCAAAGTTAGATTCTTACCTGTTGTGTGGTTTTGTTTTGTTTTTCCTGTTGTGTTCAGAACTTGATGTGCCTTTGGTGTTTGTTCCTCTTGACTTCATACGTGGTTGTTTTCAAGATGCTGGGCCATCTCGCTATGCAGCATCACAGCTCGTTTGCCATAGAACCGTAGCATGTACATGCCGGTGCTTTCGTCAGCAATAGAAACCAGATTAGGAGTATATTTTAACTTTCCTTGGAAAAGCAGGGGGATGACAGGTTTTATCCTATTAATTCTGGCAAAATGGGTCCCAGCTTAACATGCTGCAGACGGCAGAAGGTAATTTTTGCAGCCGTAACGCAGGCAGCGTGTTCGAGTGGTTGGGAGGAAAGTCTAAGGAAAGCCTTAATTTAGTCTGGGTGTCAACAAGAGGCCAATCCATGCCTCCGGTTTACACACGCTTGATTGTCAAATTCTTCGGAGAGGGAGTCTCACTCAGGGCTCTGCAGTAGCCAGTGGCATGGCTCCCCAATGGTTAAAACAGAGTCCTTCGGTGTCCCCAGGGTCCTTGGCAAAAGGCTACAGATTAACAGAGTTGGAAGGGGCCTTGTGGGTCATCTAGTCCAGTGTTTCCCAACCTTGGCGACTTTAAGTCCTGTGGACTTCAAGTCGCCAAGGTTGGGAAACACTGATCTAGTCCAACCCCCAACGTTTCGCTACTCATCCAAGAAGCTTCTTTGGTTCCGAGGAAGCTTCTTGGATGGGAAGCGAAACATTTTCAAGGCAAAACAAAAGAAAAGGTCCAGTTTCCTTTTGAAAAAGCCCCTTATGGGGACAACCGTGGCCTGCATGATGGAGAATCTCCATAGAGATTCATTCGGGGATGATTTTATTTTTCTTTTTGCTCTGCTATCCTTTCCCCCAAAGTGCTCTGTTTTCCTCTTTCAAATGATCAAATAGACAAGCAAGAAATGCATAAATAAAACCAACTTGGACAGTTTTCTGTCTCCTTCCCTGCTTTATAATGAGACCTTTAACCATATAATAAGTATGATGCCTATAGCGAACCTTAAAATAAAATATCAAGATGAAAAACCACTGCCAGGAAAACGTGGCTTTAAGTTTTTTTTATTTGTGAAAGGCGAGGATTTTATTTTCAGTTAAATATTGCATTTTCCTCCTTGTCTCCCTATCTGATTGCTCAGCGTTCAGCCAAACCTTTCCAGCTGCTTCTTATTTTTGTGTGCGCCAGATCTTCTACTATATTCTGTACCCTTCATCTGTGACAGACGAGACTTAAGGCGCAAAAGCTCAGTTCTGCTCCTTGAAATAGTATTCTATAAAGTGCAATCTACCGTAATCTTCTGAAGGTTGGCTGCTGATGGTTTGAAGGTCAATTGAACCCTGCTTTCCGAATGAAAGGGACCGAGATGAGAAGAGCTAGGGAATGTAACCAGTCCTTCAGCTCCAGAACGAAACGTGGGGAGGTAGGTGGGCAGTCAAAGGTAGGCAGAATAAGGAGATGGAGAGAGAAAGGTGTGCTCAAAAAGACCACCCTTTCTGCAACTGTAGAGCAGGCCTCTCCAAATTTGGCAACTTTAGGTCTTGTGGATTTCAACTCCCAGAATTCCTGTTCTGTCCAAACTCCAAATGTTTGGAGACCCCTGCTCTATGGGAATCCTTTCAAAGCTCTCTGCACCATATTGGCTCTGAGACCTTAGCACGATGAAGACTTGTGGACTTCACTTCCCAGAATTCCCACGGAGGCTGGGGAATGCTGGCAGTTGAAATCCACAAGGCTTAAAAGTTGCCAAGATTGGGGATATCAGTTGACCCGGACGTTCTCAGAGGTATGTGAGGAAGACCAACGTAGCATCATTCTATGCCTTGCCCAACTCTCGGAGCAGATCCTGTCTACCTGCCCAACCATTTGAAAGGGACATTTTAATCAGGCGATCGGAGCCGGGTGCCGTCAAACCCTGGCATGGCACATTTCCCATGACTCTCACCTAAATCTCCCTTTGGGCTAATGAGCAGATTCCAGACACTTTCGTTGCACTCTTATCAAAAACGATCCTTTTCATGGAAGCAGCGAGGGAAGGGAAACGCCGTTGTTTGGTCTTCCGATTGTTGCATGGAATGTTTCTGCTACCAAGATGTGCTGCCGATCAGTTTCCTTCTGTTGTGTTTTTTTTTAAAGCATGCTGGCTGCTTTTATCCTCTGCATTTTGCCTTTTTCATATTTTGAGAGGCTAAAAGATTTCTCGTGTCGAAAAGGACCCGGGCGTACTTGGTGTTGTGGGAGATTAAGGCTTTTCTCTTCGAAGGATAGAAATGCATGCGCTCCTGTTCCTTCCTTTCGTTTTGTGGCATTTTTCCCGTTTTAACCAAAGCGGCTGGTTTCGTAGGTGCAACCTGGAGACTTTTAATGTGTTCGATTGGGGAAAGGTAGGAAAAAAAGCTGATGTTGAGGTTGGAAGTACCTACTGTCTCTTTTTTGCAAAAAAAATAAAATGAAAAACAAGAGAATTCTGTCCTTTCACCTTGTTCTGTGCATGTTTTTCCCCCATTCCTCTTCCTTCTGCTTGCCACTCGCTGCCACCTTGCAAATCAGGAGATTCAGGATGGAGGGAATGGCTATCCTTCTGATCCAGGAGTCGATCAGGTTCATATATTTATACTCCTATTTCATTCCCTAACTTCAAGAGCTGCTGTTTTTCCATGGGGCAACTGCGGGGGGGGGGGGGGGGGCGGGGGGGCTTTGGGGTTTTTTGAAGAACCTACCACGGGGGGGTGGGGGTAACCGTTTTGGGCACAGTGCCGAAAGAGGAGCATGTGTGTGTGTGTCTGTACGTGTGTTAGCACATGACAGAGCACCAAAACCCAGAAGTGAGATGGGTGATGGGGTTTGTTGATGGTCTGGTGAGCCCGCAGCCAGCCACTCTCTTCTGGGCTCTGCCACACACATGCGCCCCAGCCAGCTGGTCTTTGCGCATGACGGAGTCCCCGGCTGTGTGCGCATGCGCATCATTGCTAGCCGCACTTCTGGGCTCTGTTGTGTGCATGTGTGAAGACCTGCTGGCTGGCGTGTAGGCACATGCTGGAACCCGAAAGAGAGCGGCTGACCGCGTGCGCATGCACACTGGACCAACTGGCTGGCGCACATGCGTGCAACGGAACCCGGAAGTGCAGCTGCCAAGGGTGTGGCTGCCCAGAGAGAGGGCCCTGGGTGCTCCCTCTGTCACGGGTGCTGCGGCTTCCCCGTCAGGGAGCTGGCAAGTGAATCCCTGCCAAGGATCCTGGGGAGGGTCTTCTTCAAATGCCCCAAAGGTTAGCCTGCTTCCCCAGAGGATCTGCGCCTTCCAGTCGGGGGTACTCCTCGAGTTACAACTATTCATTTAGCGGCCGAAGTTAACAACGGCTCTGAAAAAGAATGGACTTGTGACCATTTTTCACACTTAATGACCACTGCAGAATCCCCGTGGTCACATGATCAAAATTCAGCCGCTCGGCAACCGACTCCGTTCTGACGGTCGCCTGGGGTCACGTGACCCCCTTTTTTGCGTCAGAGTCGCTTAACGATCGGGATGAGGAAGGTGGTAGAAGGGGGGCAGACCTCCCTTGGCCCCCACTGTCTCACTTAGCAGCGGAAAATTCAAGGTTCTCAATGACCATCGTAGGTCGAGGGTTGCCGGCCACGGGGGCTTGAATTCTCCCCTCAGGGACACCAAAACGTCCTTCCCTCCATTGTCCAAGCCGCCTGATGCCGCTAAGTAGGTATCCTGGCCTCTTCGAGCCGCGATTAAGGCCAGCAGGGCTGAAAGAGGAGCAGCCTTCCAGTCCCTGGGCGATCCCTAAGACTTCCAGCAGGGGAGGAAACTTACAAAGCTTGGCTTACAACACCGCCTCCCTTTCCCTGAGCCCCTGATGAGGGGACACGCAGAGCCCCCTCAGACGACACGCGTGCCATCACCACATGCTCTTCCAGTTTCTGGCGCTCTGGCTGGTCTTTGTGTGCACCGGAGCGCTGGATTCGCCTGCCCAAAGGCCAAAGCCCAGTGGCCGGAGCGTGCATGCGCACCAGCCAGCTGATCTGAGGGTTCCGGGCGCACATGTGCGTTTCAGTTTCGGCACTTGGTGCTGAAAAGATTCCCTGCCCTAAGCCTCACTGGAGCCTTTTAGATCCGTAGGGTTCCCCCCCCCCCCTTTGGACAGGCTCCTGGGATAATCAGTCCGACTTTTGCGTAAGTCTTTCGCCGCTTAACCCTCATTGCTTTATCTGCCTGTCGTCAAGATCAAAGCCATCCAGCTTCACGGATGCTCCGTAGAACCTGGACAGATTTACTCTGCCTTGATCAAGCTGGAGAGGTCCGGGATCGGCCACTGGGTCACCGTCTCCCCCTCCCCTCCTGCTTGGGAATCCATTCCCTTCTTCTTAAACCTTCACCTCCAGGGACCCTCATCTTCACAGGGGGACGAACCACGTCCGTAACCTCAGCCTCCCCCCCCCCCCCGGTTCCTCAGATTTCCTGTCCCACTCCGCGGACCCCCCCCGTGTGAGCTGGATCGGCAATGCCTGATCCTTCACAGAAGCAGAGTAGCGGGCGATGGAACTGGTATCCGAGTGGCGGGATCCTGTGATCTCCTGGCTCCTTGTCTGCGAACAAGTGTCTGCTCCCCCCCCCCCCCCCCGAGTACAAAACTGTAAATTGTGCAGCTTCTGTAACTTTCTAGCCAAAGCAACTTGCAGTGGGGTTTTTTTCCGCTTTGAAAGCTTGTAGAAAGTGAGACCTGAAATTGAATTTCCCCCTTTTGGATCTCTGCCAGGCCCTGAGGGATGGGAACAAGCTGGCCCAGATGGAGGAAGCCCCTCTCTTTCCCGGAGAGTCCATCAAAGCGATCGGTAAGTGAGACCCCTCCAAGGGAGACTCCCGGCCGTAGACTTTCTCCTTGTGGCTAAGAGGTCGCAGCCAAGCGTCTCCCTTGTCGTTCGATATCTTCCTCAAACGCGGCCGCGAGATTTTCATCTTTGCAGCCTTAATCCCTCCAACCCAAAGCGGGGGGGAGGGGGGGCTCGCTGAGCACAAAAGGCGACTCCCTCTGAAAAGAATTTTAATTACGAATTAACATAGCATTAAGCAAGCTGCGCGAGATGGATGTCTGAGTCTAATCCCACAGATACTTAACTGCTCAGCAGTTTCATCCCAGTGCTTTGTTGTAGGGCTGGGGGGGGAGGGGGGGGTTGGTCTTCCAATATTTGGAAATGAAATGTTGGTGATCTGAACTGCGTGTGGTTCCACATCTCTTTTCCTCTTTCAAAGTCCATTTGTCAGGTTCCAAATAGCATCCAAAATTAAATCAGAGTCCAAGGCAAAGGATTCCTCAAAGTTCCAATTGATGAAGAGAGCCATGTTGGCACATCTGGGAAAAGCTGAATCTGAAGGCTTCCCGGTTTTCCCCACCCAGCTGAAAGTTCAAGATCTTCCCCCCCACACCCACAAGTCCATCCCATGGCCCAATCTCCCACTACCATGCTGGCAGCTTCCACCCATCCAGTTCCGCCCAGGTGCAAAGACAAAGGATGATGACCTTGGCTTTCTAGAAAGAATGTTGTTATGGCTACATACTACCCAACTCCATATAATCCCCCCTCCTATTTTCCCACAATAGAAAATGGACAGTAGAAAGTGTGGCAGGCCTGAAACCTAAAAAGAAAAGATGGCTTGCTGTGGCATGACACCATTGAAAAATCAAAGATAAGGCAAGTGAGGATTCTCAATCATCCAGGTCATAGCAGTTAGCAGTTAGCAGTTAGCAGCTTTCAGCCCTCTCTAAGCGGTTTACAGAGTCAGCATATTGCCCCCAACAACAATCCGGGTCCTCATTTCACCCACCTCGGAAGCATGGAAGGCTGAGTCAACCTTGAGCCGGTGAGATTTGAACCACTGAACTGCTGAACTAGCAGTCAGCTGAAGTAGCAATAGCAATAGCAGTTAGACTTATATACCGCTTCATAGGGCTTCCAGCCCTCTCTAAGCGGTTTACAGAGTCAGCATATTGCCCCCAACAACAATCCGGGTCCTCATTTCACCCACCTCGGAAGGACGGAAGGCTGAGTCAACCCTGAACCGGTGAGATTTGAACCGCCGAACTGCAGATAGCAGTCAGCTGAAGTGGCCTGCAGTACTGCACTCTAACCACTGCGCCACCTTGGCTCTCGGTCATGGTTATCCCAAGGGTGCTTTTCCAAAGGCAGCTGGATTTTCTTGGTTGTCATGTGAGAAGCTCAACTGAAGAAGCTACTTGCGTGAGAAATGAAACGTTTCCGAAAGAAAAACCTAAGAAAGTCCAGTTGTTTTTTTGGAAAAGCACCTTTGGGATAAAAGTGAACTAGTTGTAATGCATTTTCTATTTTCCTAAACTGGCTGGCTAGGGAATTCTGGGGGTTGAAGTCCATATGTATTAAAGTTTTCCCTCCCTGGAGATTTCTTGCTCAATAATGAAAGCGTAAGAGCACAATACTTGCTATTATACTGTGCTTGCTCTGTAGTAACATCCGGAAGACTTGTTCTTAATATCATCATCTTTGTGGGGGGTTTGAGAACAGGTGATAAAGCTATTGGGAAGGATGTTTAGCTACTAACTCTGTAGTCTAAGCAACTTGTGTGGGAGGAAAGTTAAAAAACTATTTAAGGATTGTACCAGGTACTTTCATTCCATCAAAGAAGTTGATCCTTCTCACTTTGTATGGATTATATACTGACTGGGAAGGTGTATGTGTATATATTTTGTATAAAATTAAAATTTAAGACATCATCTGTGCTTAAAACATTTAATTTTTGACATGGGAATCCCTGTGCCTTTAGCATTTCCTAAAATTGACATAGCTTGGTCTTTATTTTACTTTTCTATTGCAAAAATACAAAGCTGTAAAATGAAGGGCCGAGAAAGATTGTTTTTTTTAAAAAAAAATCCTTTATTATACCTTGCTATGCAAAGGGACTTTATTCCACCCGTCAGGCTGTATTCAAATCGGGATTTGAAAGCAGAGATTATATCTTGCACGAAAGAGTTTTCAATAAAAGGATGTAAGCACTAATAAAATGTCACCTTTTTCCTCAGCTAAAGATGTGGTCTATATCTGCCCATTCATCGGAGCCATCAGTGGCACGTTGACAGTGACCGATTACAAAATGTATTTCAAGAATGTTGAGAGGGTGAGTCTTTGTTCTGTATTGCACATCATGCATTTTCTTTCTAGAATAGACTAAGTAGAATAGAATAGAATAGAATATATGGAAGGGAATGGAATGAAATGGAAATAAGAATAGAGAAGAAGAGAACAGAACTGTTGGAAAGGACCTTGGAGGTCTTCTAGTCCAACCCCCTGCTTAGGCAGGAAACCCTACACCACTTCAGACAAATGGCTATCCAACATCTTTAAAACTTCCAGTGTTGGAGCATTCCCAGCTTCTGGAGGCAAGTTGTTCCAATGGTTAATTGTTCTAACTGCCAGGAAATTTCTAAGTTGCTTCTCTCCTTGATTAATTTCCACCCATTGCTTCTTGTCCTGCCCTCAGGGGCTTTGGAGAATAGCTTGACTCCCTCTTCTTAGTGGCCGCCCCTGAGATATTGGAAGACTGCTCTCATGTCTCCCCTGGTCCTTATTTTCGTCAAACTAGACATACCCAGTTCCTGCAACCGTTCTTCATATGTTTTAGCCTCCAGAGTCTCAACATCTTTTCTACATCGTGGCAACCAAAACTGGATGCCGTATTCCAAGTGTGGCCTTCCCAGGGCTTTATCAAGTGGTATTAACCCTTCACGTGATCTTGATTCTCTCCCTCTGTTGATGCAGCCTAGAACTATGATGGCTTTTTTCTAGAGCAGTATGGCTACAACTTGGCTATTTCAAGATGCCTTAACGTCAGCTGCCACATTAAGTTGCCATGTTTGAGAAACTCCGTTGCCCTCCCACTTTTTGCAACCAGAAATTTATGTAGGTATAAACTAAGCACAAAGGCCCACGGTGAGCTAATGTATCCTACAACAATTATTTTATCTTGTCCCAGGTGATAAATATTTACTCATGGGTGTATTTAAAAAAAAACAAGCAAATGTTTGTTTGTTTTTTCATTCAAATTTCAGGATCCACATTTTGTCCTTGACGTTCCCCTTGGAGTAATAAGCAGAGTGGAAAAGATTGGCGTGCAGAGCCACGGAGACAATTCTTGCGGCCTCGAGATTGTTTGTAAGGTACGAATTGGATGTCTGCAGAGATTCTCAGCCCTCCAGGTCACGGTTGTCCCCAAGGTGCTTTTTTCAGGAGGCAACTGGACTGTCTTGTTTTTCCTTTTGAAGACATTTCGCTCCTCTTCCAAGGAGCTTCTTCAGCTCTGACTGGATGGTGGGGAAGGGAAGGATTTACGCTCCTTGCAGAAAGCTGGACATCTGCATCCTTTTAGGGAGTCATTGAGGCCACTTGGAGGTTTGTCTGTGTACTCAGGATCACCTGAGTGGTGCAAATGGTTCTTGCTGTCTGCAATTTTTCTTCTGGAAATCCATTCCTCCTCCCACTCTATTCCAAGGGTCTTCATCCCAAATTGTATAGCTAAAAGTCTGTAGAGATTCTCCGTCATCCAGGTCATGGCTGTCTCAAAGATGCTTTTTTTTCAGGAGGTAACTGGACTTTCTTGTTTTTTCTTTTGAAGACGTTTCACTTCTCATCCAAGAAGTCAGAGCTGAGAAGTGAAACATCTTTAAAACAAAAAACAAGAAAGTCCAGTTACCTCCTGAAATAAGCACCTTTGGTTTAAAAAAAATGCTGCGTTTTGATTTCCGTACGGGGTTCTCCCCAACTCCCCAGTTGACCAAACAGTCAAAGATCCACGAACTTCTCCTAAGGTGTTTCATGATAGAAAAGGTAAAAAGCCATTAGGAAGGAATCCTGCGAAGCCGCACAAGGAAGAGGCTCTCTGTTTGCCAGAATCCAAGTTCATCCAAGCTCAGAGAGCACAAAGGACCCAACAGTTCAGTCCTGAGTGCAAATAACTCTCTTCTGTCAAGTAATCCAGATTCAACTTCATGTGCTGATTTTTTCCATCTTAGAAGAGAAGGCCAGACAGGTTCTCTTTGGTCAGGGAGATGTGGCCCGTTCCTTGTTTTGGGAGGCTCCGATCAATTATCAATTATTTGTGTGTTGGGATCCCATTTGAGAAGCAACTTTCCCAAGCTGCTCATAATTGTTGTCCTCGAAATCAAAAGTGTAGGATGGGATTTTACTGTGCCCAAAACATAAATTAAATCTCATTTTCTCTAGCAAGAATGTTCTGACCCAGGCTTCCCCAAAAAACAGAGGCAGAGTCCTGGTCCTGACAAAACCCCTTTTATTAAACGAATGTGAATTCCTCTCATTCACAATCAGCAAAGGCCTGGCAAACAGTCTTCCAAAGGTGAAGTTGTGACCACAGACCTTATCTAGCTTGGAAAGCTGCTATGTAAATATTGTCCAAATGAGGTGCTGTGCAAGGAAAGTCTGGGCACAGAGTCTCTGAGATTCACGGACAGATCTTCACACTCCTGAAATGAATCTAACAACTGGACGAATGAATTGTTTCCTGCAAAAGCCCACTCTCCTTTCGCTCCTCCTTTATTTCCTGTGGGAGGGGTCATTCACCGTCCACCTGTGGCTTTACTCCCAAGTCGAGCCTGATTTCTGAGCTGTTCTTTTCTTCTGGCAGCTCTGCGCATGCGCACACTAGGAACAGGCCCCAGCTGTTCCTCTGCCTCACTGCTGTCTAGCTCTGAAGGCAGCTGAGAACAGCCAGATGCCCTTGGCCCCCTCTCTGCCTCTGACGCAGAGCCCTCATCGAAGCCTTCCCCAGACTCCAGGACTGGCCCAGGTTCCCCCCCCCCCCCAACCTCCTCACTGTCCAAATCTGCTACCAGCTCTGCTGGCCTCTGGCGGGCCACAACAGAGAATCACCAATGCAAAATGCTTAAATTTCTATAACGTGCTGTAATTTTTTTCAATATATAACCCGTCAGAACTAAAGATATCTTTCGACAGGATATGAGAAACTTGCGGCTTGCTTATAAACAGGAAGAGCAGAGACTGGAGATCTTCCAGAACCTGATTACCCGAGCATTTCCTCTTTCTCACGACCTGGTAAGCCTGAAGGAGAAGTTCTTCCCTAGCAAAAGACACAAGGAAGAAGGAAGGAATGTAAATACGGGGATATTTTTTTCCCACAATCACAAGTCGTAAATATTATCACGGATGCTAGGAGGACAAGTTTAATTTTGTCCCTAACAGCCATGGGGAGAATAGAGAGAGAGAGAGAGAGAAGAGGGGGACTGGCTTGTGCCAGTCAATTACTTACAACCTCGACTTAACAACATCATTGACGACATCATAAGAGCCAAGGTGGCGCAGTGGTTAGAGTGCAGTACTGCAGGCCACTTTAGCTGACTGTTATCTGTAGTTCAGCGGTTCTAATCTCACCGGCTCAAGGTTGAGTCAGCCTTCCATCCTTCCGAGGTGGGTGAAATGAGGACCTGGACTGTGGGGGGCGATATGCTGACTCTGTAAACCGCTTAGAGAGGGCTGAAAGCCCTATGAAGCGGTATATAAGTCTAATAAATAAATAAATTGAACCCCAATTTATGTCACTAAGCAAGACCGTTGTTAAGTGAGTTTGCCCACATTTTACGACCTTTCTTGCCACAGTTGTGAAGTGAATCACGGCAGTGACCCAGCTGTTAACAGCTTCCCCATTGACTTTGCTTGTCAGAAGTTCGCAAAAGGGGACCCCGTGTCTCTGGGACACGGCAACGGTCATAAGTACGAGCCAGTTGCCAAGCGTCTCAATTTTAATCACGGGGTTTAATCATGGAGCTTACGACAAAGGTCATAAGTGTGAAAAAATGGTCATAAGTCCCCTTTTTCCGCCCCGTGGTGGCTTTGAACCAGCGATGGGTTCTGACCAGTTCGGACCAGTTCGGCCGGATGGGGAGTAGCCTGGCGGCCTGAGTCGCTGGAACCGGCAGACACCCAGGCTTCCCACGGCCCCGAATCGGTTCTCTTGGCACCTCTGTAGGCGCCTCCGTCTTGTTTTTTACTTCTGCGCATGCGCAGTGCAATTTTTGTTTTGCTGCGCATGCTCGCATGCACAGGGCATCCCTGAGCCAACCGGCAGTAGCGGCTGCCGGAAGCCACCACTGCTTTGAACGGCCACTAAATGAAGTGTTGTAAGTCGAGGACTACCTATAATATTAAAAATGAGTTTGCTGTCCCGTAGCTCCCTTCTTCCTTCTGACAACTAGATCTCTGTGGAGATGAAGAGACGGAGCTCAGTGGCCCTGATTTTTGGCTTTTCTTCCCTCCTTCAGCCCTTCTTCGCCTTCAGTTACAAAGAGAAATTTCCTACTAACGGCTGGAAGGTTTATGATCCGGTGGCAGAGTATAAAAGACAGGTGAGCCCGGTTGATTTCCACCTTTGAAATGCCATCCAATATCGAGCGTCCGGCGTATATACACAGGCACCTTTACAATAAGCAGGATGCCCTGCTCCCTCGCCCTTATATTCCTTGGCCCCGTAGAGAAGGTCCTGTTTCTTCATCCCGGAGAGGATGTGGAATTGTTGACCAGGCGTTGAGAGATGACGGCTGAAGGGATGAATCTTCATAAATCTGAGTAGAGATGTTTGAAGGGCTACCCAGCTTCAGGTAGATTCCTTTTGAACATCTTGGTCCTTACTTCGAGGTTCTTCTGTCTTCTACCTCCTTTGTGAAGACCAGGGGTGAAATGTCCGAATCGGTAGTAAAAACCGGTGCTTAAAAAAGGTTCCGATGATCAGCTGTGCCGCGCAATTTATATTGGCTAGAAAGCCGGAAATCCTGCTTTGTAGCTAATCTAAATCGTGGGGCCCAGCTCTTCCCCTCCCCCTGGCTGTTCTACTTACCGTTGCAGACTCAGAAAAGGCTTCTTAGCGCCTGCAGTGCGCCTGCGAGCGCGAAGCAAGCCGGTAGCAGACTTCAGAGCATTTCACCCCTGGTGAAGACACAACTACAAGTATGAGTCCTCATGAATTTGAGTAGAGATGTTTGAACGGCCTGGGTGGAACATCTACCTAACTCCAGGTGGACGCCTTTTGAACATCTTGATTCTAAGTTTGAGGTTCTTCTGCCTCTTTTGTGAAGACACAACTACAAGTAGGAGGAAGAATATTTATAGCTCAGGGTTGGAATAAGGGCTCCTCGGGGTTCTCTGAGCTTGGTTGAAGGCGTTTCATTGCCAAATTAGATAACTTGGTGACCAGCATGGATGATGTTACCTAGTTTGGTAATGAAACTTCTGCAAGAAAACCACCAAGCTCAGAGAGCACCAAGGAATCCTCAACTACAAGTGTATTTTATCAACTTCAAGTGTGAAAACTCATCTAGTAAGTGTGCGTGTCTTTTCATTCATCCAAGTACTAGCTACTTCACAGTGAAATCAGTGTGAAAGCTAATTCCATTCCTTCCTGTGAAGTGGAAACCATGTGGATGGATTGATCAATAGATTTTATTTTATTCATTTATTAAATTGATAGGCCGCCCACTTCACTATCTAGCATCTCTGGGCCACAGGTGGCATCCTACCGGTTCGGATTCCTTCGCCCGAACTGGTAGCAGAAATCGTGGCTGGCCCCGCCCACCCACCCTGGCTCTACAGCATCCCATTTAGGCCATTTTTTGCCAAAGACACATCCACAGTGCTGACATTTGTGAACCAGTAGAGAAAGTAAGTGAATACCACTCCTGCTGTGGACGTATCATGTGAAGTGTGCAACCTTTTATTACAAAAGGTGCATACACATATTATGGTTTGAATGGTTTGAATGGTTTGAATACAAAGTACATTCTGGAGGATATTTGTCTCTGCCAATAGGAAAATAATCATAATGAATGCATATATTTGACTATCAATTCTCTGCCAAAATTACTCAAGGTTGTGTACAGTATACAATTGAGCTAAATGGATATAACACATTAACACAATACGTTAAGAGTAGGGAAAATAACAGGTGTCTTACCTGTTTAATATTCGCACCAGGAATTTTAAACTTTAAGCTGCCTGCCTGCTGTGTTCCCAAACATTATACTGCATTTGTGTAATTTTTAATCCAGAAAATAAAAATAAAATACTCTACCGAATTATTTATAACAATTCGGTTACGATTGCTTCCTGCAGTCGGTTTCTCATTTTCAAAGTTTGATGTATATAAAAATGTTTTGTTTTCAAGGGTTTACCCAACGAGAGCTGGAAAATATCCAAAATTAACAGCATGTATGAATTTTGTGACACATATCCTGCCGTTCTTGTTGTGCCAACCAGCGTCAAAGACGAAGACGTCTCCCGGGTGGCTGCATTCAGAGCGAAAGGCAGAGTTCCAGTAAGTAAGGCTGAGATTCAAAATGTTGATATCAAACTTCATCGCACCCTCCTACCGTAACTGACATGTTTTCATGAACGCTTAATTATAAACCAGATCATTCCTCAAGGATATCGGCTGAATTTATATTAAGGAAAGCTGTATTGAAAGAGGATGTGCTGGGTTTTAAAAGTGGAGAAAGAATAGCACTTAGCAGACTTATATACCGCTTCATGGTGCTTTCCAGCCCTCTCTAAGCGGTTTACAGAGCCCAGCCTCTTTTCCCCAACAATCCGGGTCTTCATTTTACCCACCTTGGAAGGCTGAGTCAACCTTAGTTGGTCAGGACTGAACTCTTGGCAGTGGGCAGAGTTAGCCAGCAATAGCAAGCAATAGCACTTAGACTTATATACCGCTTCACAGTGAAGGGCTTTACTTTTAAAGCCCTTCATGGTTTAGAGGACCTGGCTACCTGAGAGACCGCCTCCTGCCATTTACCTCCCAGAGACCTATAAGATCACACAGATTAGGCCTCCTCCGGATTCCATCTGCCGGTCAATGTCGGCTGGCGACCCCCCAGGGAAGGGCCTTCTCTGTAGCTGCTCCGGCCTTATGGAACGATCTCCCCGTGGAGATCCGGACCCTTACTACTCTCCCGGCCTTCCGCAAAGCAATTAAGACCTGGCTCTTCCAGCAGGCCTGGGGCTGTTGATTTATCCAGCCCCATTTTATGTTATGAATGTTGTGTGATTTTAATGTTTGTACTTTTTAATTTTTATATGTTCCCCTCCCTTCTTTTTCTGTAAGCCGCCCTGAGTCTTTCGTGAGTGGGCGGCATACAAGTCCTAATAAACTCAAACAGTGCTTTACAGCCTTCCCTAAGGGGTTTACAGAGTCAGCCTCTTGCCTCCAACAATCTGGGTCCTCATTTGACCCACCTTGCAAGGAGGGAAGGCTGAGTCAACCTCGAGCCGGTCAGGATCGAACTCCTGGCAGTGGTCAGAATTAGCCTGCAATGCTGCATTCAAACCTCTGCACCACCACGGCTCTATCAAGAAACATTGATAACCTGTGCTATGCTAATAAAATTAATCTGATAGCTGACAATGCAAGGATCTGCAGACTCTAGTACTAAAATTCAAGGAGCTCAGTGAAAGAACGGGAGGAGACGTAATAGGTGTTCCAGGCGTTTTAAGTGGGCAGAGTTGTATAAAAATAGTTGTCTGTGGGTTTTTTGCTATTCTTGGAAAATTGCATTCAGTTTTGGTCACCACAATACAGAAAAGACGTTGAGGCTCTAGAAAGGGTGCAGAGAAGAGCAACCAGGAGGATGAGGGGACTGGAGGCTGAAACATACGATGAACGGTTTCAGGAACTGGGCCTGGCTAGTTTAGTGAAGAGAAGGACCAGGGGAGACAGGAGAGCAGCCTTCCAATATTTGAGGGGCTGCCACAGAGAGGAGGGGGGTCAACCTATTCTTCAAAACACTGAATGGCCAGACAAGAAACAATAAATGGAAACTAATTAAGGAGAGAAGCAACCTGGAATTAAAGGGGAAATTTCCTAACAGTGAGGACAATTAACCAGTGGAACAGTTTGCTTTCAGAACTTGTGGGTTCTCCAACACTGGAGGTTTTTAAGAAGAGACCGGACAGCTATTTGTCTGAAATGGTGTAGGGCTTCCTGCCTAAGCAGGGGGTCAGACTAGAAACCTCCAAGTTCCCTTCCAGCTCTGTTATTCTGTTCTTGCTCGGAAGAGCCGAGGTGGCGCAGTGGTTAGGGTGCAGCACTGCAGCCACTTCAGCTGACTGCAGTTCTGCAGTTCGGCGGTTCTAATCTCACCGGCTCAAGGTTGACTCAGCCTTCCATCCTTCCGAAGTGGGTAAAATGAGGACCCGGATTGTTGTTGGGGGCAATATGCTGACTCTGTAAACCGCTTAGAGAGGGCTGGAAGCCCTATGAAGGGGTATATAAGTCTAACTGCTATTGCTATTGCTCTTTTGTACAGTGATTGCTTCCCATTGGTTAATTGCATCTTCTCAATGCATCCCATTTAACGTGAGGGTCAGCAAGAGCTTTTATTTGTAAATTAGTTCCTTTCTCTCCACTCCCCCCCCCCGATCCTCCCCCGATCCCCCTTAATCCAGGTGTTGTCCTGGATCCACCCCGAGAGCCAGGCCACCCTCACCCGGTGCAGCCAGCCCCTCATCGGGCCTAACGACAAGCAGTGCAAAGAAGACGAGAAGTACTTGCAGACCATCATGGACGCCAACGCTCAGTCGCACAAGCTCTTCATCTTTGACGCCAGGCAGAACAACGTCGCCGACACCAACAAGGTAGGAGAGGCACCAAGGAGGAGGGGGAAGGGGGATTAAAGGAGCATCGGCAAAGCCAAAAAAAAAAGTGCAATTTGGTTTCTGTTGGAATGTCAACTTGTTGAGCCTTCATTGTTCTTTATTTATGTTTATCCCACCTTTATTATTTTTATAAATAACTTGAGGCAGTCAACATAGCTAATACTCCTTCCTCCTCCTATGGGCCCCACACCAAAAACCCTGCAAGGTGGGTTGGGCAGAGAGATAGAAAGAGAGAGAGCAAGACTGGCTTAAATCACCCAGCTGGCTTTCATGCCTAAGGCGGGACTAGAACTCACCGTATCCTGGTGATTGGCCCAAAGTCACTCACCTGGCTTTCATGCCCAAGATGGTAGGACTAGAACTCACCACCTCCTGGTCTCTAGCCTGGCGCCTGAACCACTGGACCAAACTGTTTCTCCGCGTAATGCACAGGGGTGACCCATTGTAATTTCAGACCAAAGGCGGAGGCTACGAAAGCGAAAGTGCCTATCCCAACGTGGAACTGATCTTCTTGGAAATCCCGAATATCCACGTGATGAGGGAATCGCTGCGCAAGCTGAAAGAAATCGTTTACCCCACCATCGATGAATCCCGCTGGCTGTCCAACGTGGAGAGTACGCACTGGCTGGAATATATACGGGTAATGGAAGGAATGTGGGATCATACCGTGCTTATATGATGCTTCTCTCTAGGCTGTCTTCTCTCTCCCGTCGGGAAAGATTTTCTATCGAAGTAATTATTTTATTTTATTTATAAATTATTATTTTTGAATAAACACAAACAGACAAAACACACAACCCCCCCCCCCAAAAAAAACCATCTTCCATTATAAATTGTAGAAAGTGTGTTGATTGGTTACAAAAACTTCCGTGCATCCCTTCCACAGTCATCACCTACAATTCATATCAAATATATTTTAAATCATATATATGTATATCTATATGTATATGTGTATATATTTGTTTTCTGAGGTTTTCGCGGGTGTTAGTATGTAGGTCTCTAGTTATTTGGGTTTTCTCCCGCGTAAAATTGGAGATGTCTTGGCGACGTTTCGACAAAGTCTCATTCGTCATCTTCAGGCTCGGTGCTTCCAGGAGCAATGTGAGATCTCGGCTGTTTCTTCCTTTTAACTGCCAGTCGGGGTTTGAACTGATTGGGTGGGGGCTTGGCTGTGTCCTGATTGGGTGGAGGTGTGTTCTGATTGGTTGGGGGTTTGTGTTTCATGTAAGGATGGGAGGGGTTTGAAGAGGCTAATGGTGCATTTGCAGTCTGGCTTCTGGTCCTCGGCCGTGCCTCCTCATCAGTGTGGGGTTTTGTCTGCTTTCTTTGTGGGTGTTTGGTGGTGACATCCTGTGTGGCTCTTGTGAGTGTGGGCCTGGTGCCATTCATCATGTTAGGGATCGTTTATCAATAAGGGCAGGCTTCCAAATGGCTGGCAGGCGGGAAGATACCTTTGATGAAAAGGAGAACGAGGGGACTGAAGGCTAAAACATATGAAGAACGGTTGCAGGAACTGGGTGTGTCTAGACTCTAGTTTAATGAAAAGAAGGACCAGGGGAGACATGGCAGCAGTCTTCCAATATCTCAGGGGTTGCCACAAAGAAGAGGGAGTGAAGCTATTCTCCAAAGCACCTGAGGGTAGAACAAGAAGCAATGGGTGGAAACTAATTAAAGAGAGAAGCAACATAGAACTAAGGAGGAATTTCCTGACAGTTAAAACAACTAATCCAGTGGAACAGAATTTGCCTCCAGAAGTTGTGAATGCCTCAAGAGTGGAAGTTTTTAAGAAGATGTTGGATAGCCATTTGTCTGAAATGGTACAGGGTTTCCTGCCTGAGCAGGGGGTTGGGCTAGAAGACCTCCAAGGTCCCTTATTCTATTGTATCTCAACTTGGATTTTTTTTTCTTTTTTTCTAAAAGATGCTTCTGGCCGGAGCTGTGAGAATTGCTGACAAAATTGAGTCTGGGAAAACTTCGGTGGTGGTTCATTGCAGCGATGGTTGGGACCGGACCGCTCAGTTGACTTCCTTGGCGATGCTCATGCTGGACAGCTACTACCGGACCATCAAAGGCTTCGAGGTCCTCTTGGAGAAGGAGTGGATGAGTTTCGGGCATCGCTTTGCCCTGGTGAGCATCATCATGCCAGACGGAAAGGGGATCACTCAGGGATTTAAGTGTGGAAACTCAAGAGGGCAGCAGTCCCTCCAAAGCGCCAGCGGAGACGGTTCGCCAAAGGAGGCCGATCTCCATTCCTGGTTTCTGGTTTAGCAACTTCCTCTTGGGTCCTCCCAAGGGGCTTTTTTTCTCAAGAGGCAACTGGACGTTTTGGTTTCTCTTTGAAGATGCTTCTCATCCAAGCCTCATCCTGTCTGTGTCAAAGGGGCCACCTATGTCCAAATTGAACAGCTCCCTCTCAACAGAAAGTGAGGGGAACATCATCATCTACTTCCAGTCCACAACACAGATCCTTTCGGCAGTTCCACGAAGGCTCCACACCCATTTGCGCTACTCAAGTGACCCTCCTGAGGACACAGATAAACTTCCAAGTGGCCTCAACGATTGCCTAAAAGGCTGCAAATGACCATCTGTCACTCGTGCCCTTGTGACCTCTAGGCTGGAGTACTGCAATGTGTTCTACATAGGGCTGCCCTTGAAGAGTATTCGGCGACTTCAGCTGGTCCAGAATGCAGCCGCGCGAGCGATCGTGGGTGCGCCTCGATTCACCCACATAACACCTATCCTCCGCGAGCTGCACTGGCTGCCTGTTGATCTCCGGGTACGCTTCAAGGCGCTAGTCGTCACCTACAAAGCCCTTCATGGTATTGGATCTGGGTACTTGAGAGACCGCCTACTGCCAATTACCTCCACTAGGCCAATAAGATCCCATAGATTAGGCCTCCTCCGAATCCCATCAGCCGGTCAATGTCGACTGGCGACTACCCGGAGGAGAGCCTTCTCGGTGGCTGCTCCGACCCTCTGGAACGAGCTCCCTGTGGAGATTCGTAACCTCACCACCCTCCAGGCCTTCCGCATCGCCCTTAAAACCTGGCTGTTCCGACAGGCCTGGGGCTAAAGACTTCAACCCCACTCGAATAGTATGACTGTTGCGCTTTTTAACGATGTATTGTCTTCATGTTTGTAACTTGTTTGTCCTTCCCTCCCCTTGAATTGTGAGCCGCCCTGAGTCCCCTCAGGGAAAAGGGCGGCATACAAATGAAGTTAAAATCAAAAATCAAATCAAATCAAATCTGCCTGCAAGGAGCATAAATCCTTCCATTCTCCACCATCCAGTCGGAGCTGAAGAAGCTTCTTGGATGAGAAGAGAAACGTCTTCAAAGAAAACACAAGAAAGTCCAGTTGTGTCTTGAAGAAAAAGCCCCTTTGGGACAACCATGAACCTGGGTGATGGAGACATTCCACTTGGGTTGTCTATGGAGATTCTCCATCGTCCAGGTTTTCAAAAAGCAGCTGGTTTCCCCCCCCCCCCCCCCCGTGAAAATGGTTCTCTGAGTTCCTTTTTGTTTCCCTCCCCTACAGCGAGTCGGTCACGGAGATCACGATCACGCAGATGCTGACAGATCCCCCATGTTCCTGCAGTTCATTGATTGTGTCTGGCAAATGACGAAGCAGGTGAGAACTTAAAACACATTGATTCCTTTATTTTTTTTACTTGTTTAACCTGTTTCTGCTAAGAAAGACTCTTGGAAGCTAACACAGAAAGGGTTCGAGTGAGACTGGTTTTCAAGCAGAAAACCTAGAGTGATGTTTGTTGTCTTTTCTGCTTAGCATGAGCTCACACGAGACCGATAAACTTGAATTTATAAATATCAATATTTAATCAATATAAATACATATCAAAAGCATCTAATTAAGGGCGTGCAAAGCCTTGAGGTTCCCCAATTCAGAACAAATTAATAACAAAGCTTCTTTTCTTAAGGTTTTTAAGGACATCATTTATAAAAGCGATAGTACTTGAGGTACCTGGTCACTTCGTGTAACAGTTCCAACCTTACTTTCTGCTCATCCCTAAACAAAAGTGATTCTTGGAATTGCTAACCGAGTGTTCTTAGTTAAGCTTTTACAAAGGAGACCTTATTTGAAAAAAGCCATGCCTTCTCAGCTTCCTTCTGGCCACCTTTCCATCTCCACCTCACCTCCAGCAATACCTGGATCCTGAGATACGGAAGGTCCCTAACCTCTTGGCCTTTAGGAAGATTTTGAAGCCCTGTTACTTTTCCGCTGGGTGTTTGGGCTTGGAGGAAAAACTTTGCTTTTATTTGTTCCTGATTACTGTCTTTTCTAAATTAATAGGAGTAGGAATAGAGTAGAGTAGAATAGAGCAAGAAAGTAAAGAATGGAGTATATTGGAATGAAGAGTTGGAAGGGACCTTGGAGGTCTTCTAGTCCAACCCCCTGCTTACTCAGGAAACCCTATAGCCGTGATGGCGAACCTGTGTGCCAGAATTGGCACTCAGCGCCCTCTATGGAGACACTAGCCGTCACCTCAACTCAGCTCCACCACATATGCGTGCGTGCCTCCCCCAGACAGCTGGTCTTCAAGTCTCTTGTCGCGCATACGTGGGGTGTGTGCATGCATGGGGGCAGGGCGTATGCACGGGTGCCACGCACACATTGCATTTTGGGGGTTTGGGTGTGGTTTGGGCACTTGGTCTGGAAAAGGTAGCCATCCCTGCCCTCTGGCACTTCAGGCAAAGGGTTGTCCAGTCTCTCTTTTAAAACTTCCAGTGTTGGAGCACCCAGAACTTCTGTCAGTATTGAAACACAGGATTCTTTCTTGGCCTGGTGTGGTTGGGCACACAAGGAATTTGTCCCCGGTGCATAAGCGCTCACCGCACATAAAAGCTACAAGTGATGAATCGTGATCCTAGTCATCCTAATACCACTCGCCATGAGTTTTCTAAATTAATAAACAATCCGTATGATACCACGGAGCAATAGGGTTGCAGCCCATCGTTTGCCCAACTTGCTTAGCACCTTCAAATCAAAGGACTCCTCCTGTCTTCGGTAGAAAGATAGAAACCCACTTCAGGAATATCGAGGTCCAGCATTCACACAAAGCAGTTGAGTTCTTGCCTTTGGATTGTCATAAACCTTCACATCTTGCTTAGATTAACTGGCCAATGTGGGCCTCTGCAAGAACTGGGATCTGGGCAGCTGGGCCACTGGGCATCCTTCCTGCATCATTGGGATCATAGTGATGGAAACTTTTAAGAAGAGACTGGGCCGCCATTATGTTCAGAAATAGTAGAGGTCTTCCTGCGTGAACAGGGGGTTGAACTAGATGACCTCCGAGGCCCCTTCCAACTCTTGTGACTGTCACTGAACCGCGCTAGCTTACTTGAGCATGTTGTAAGAAACATTTCCCGTCCACGAAAAAAAATCTATTTGCTTCAATGAAAAGCGGGTTGCTTTTTACTAATGGGGGAAAGATAAACATGTGTATTCTTCCCGCTTTAGTTCCCAGCCGCCTTCGAATTCAACGAGCTGTTTTTGATCAACATTTTGGATCACCTGTACAGCTGTCTGTTCGGCACCTTTCTGTACAACTCAGAACATCAGCGAGTGAAAGAGGTAAAACAGTCGGTGTGCGTGATGATGATTTGATAAAACGGCAAGGAAGAAAATTTCGGGGTTATTTTTTCCTTTTGCTGTAGAGCAGGGATATCCGCGCTTGGCCGCTTGAAGACTCTGCTGGCTGGGGAATTCTGGGAGTTGAAGTCCACAGGTCTTCCAATGGCTAGATGTCAACACTCCTGTAGAACTTGAAAAGATTCAAATGTTCATCTCTCACTTGAAGTGGGAAACGGCGCCAAACGCCATAAACCCAGCACTGAAGTCTTTGTCGTGAACACAATTCCTGCCCTTAAGAGCAATTAACGTTTCTAGCTGAAATGACCAGCTTAAGGCCATAATCTGACACTGAAGTGTTTGGAGTTTGATGTTTCTCCCAGTGGGTTAAATGTCTACATTTTGGGTCATAAAATGTTCCTTATGGCGCCGACTGTAAGAATCCTCGGTTTTCAGGACTAGAAGTTGCAAACCGGGTAAAAACGGAGGGTTTACCTTTACATTCTGAGTCCCGTTGACCGTGTGGGACCAAAGCCATCCAAAAGCTCCAGCTAGATAGGATTTCTCTCAAATGTGTGAGAGCAGGTGGGGTCTTTTAAAACAGGACTCCCCAATCTTTCAAACCACAGGGACCAGTAAATTCAGAATTTTAAATCCTTTGGACCACTAATAGGATCTGCCTAATGACCGGCTGCGTGAGCGTAGTTAGGTGGTCATGTGACTGGGTGGGCGTGGCCAACTCGATGTCACTCATATCGAGGGGCGCCTCACTGGCCTCTCCTCGCCCCTCCCCTCCCAGCCACTCCTCGCCTGCCCGCCCAGGCTCCTTGGGGCCAACAGGAAACAATTATTGGAGCTAAGCAGCTATCACGAGAGAGAGTTGGCAAAACAGCTCAGTTTAAATTGGATCTGGCCGAGAAGGAGGCTCAGCAGAAGCACCTCACTGAGGACTAGGAGCATAGGCTTTCCAAGCAGAGGGAAGACCTGTGGGAGTGCAAGGCCAGGTACCAGCGCCTGGAGGCTCAGCGAGCTGAGATGGCCAGCCAGTTCCAGGCCATGATGCAGTCCCACTGGAACAAGGCCCTCCGGCTCTTCGCCACCAGGGGTGCTTCCCTTCAGCCTTCGCCCAAAGCCCCCCACCAGGAGGCCGAAGAAGACCCCAAGCCCTCCGACCCTCACAAAAAGACCCCGAAGGGGGAGACTCTCTGCAGCAACACAGGCGTTCATTGCACGTATCCATCCCAGGGAGCGTAGTTTGAGGACCCCTGATTTAGTGCAATATTAAAAAATACAAATATTTTTTCTGCGGACCACCAGAATTTTCTCCCAGATCCCCAGTTGGTGACCGTTGCTTTAAAATACCCTTTGCTTTCGTGTTCGAAGGAGCCACAGCCCAATTGCGTAGCTGCGCCACAAGATGGAGCTGAATTACACCCTCCTCGCCAGAACAGCCTCTCAGCCTCTCATGAAGGGATAATCTAACGCGGCTCCCTCTTTCAGGGAGAAGAAAAAATAGGAAAGAAGAAAGGAGGGGGGGGGAGAGAAAATGCCATTTAAGAGATGACTGTAGTGGAAACAGATGCTTTAGAGCACCAGAGGAATAGGAAATTGCGAGAGGAATCAGATAATGGATTCTGATTCCGAAAGCTTGATTTAATAACGGCTATAGAGGGAAGATGGGGCTCGACTTAGAATTTTAATGACCCACGTTAAAACGTAGCCGTTTAATTACAACCCACAATATTTTAGGCAGGTATGAGAGATTGTACCTGTTTTGGTTTTTCCTATAGTAGCACTTCATTGATTCCATGCTGTAGAATTTGCTGACATTCAGACCATTTCATTGTTTCAGTTTTTTATCTTGTTTCCCACCTGCCTTGGCCTCAAACGGGCATCACTCACTGTGACGAGGGCATCATGGCTACCCCAGCCTGCTACTTACCATACATGTCCACATATTAATAAACCCAATAAATGTTAACGTAAAACAGCACTATTGCTCAGTGTTCTAAAATAATCCTCGCATAGAATATTCTATGCAGGCCAGTCCTTAACTTATGGCCACAATTGAGCCCGAAATTTCTGTTGCCAAGTGAGAGAATTGTTAAGTGAGTTTTGCCCCGTTTTACAACATTCCTTGCCACAGCTGTTAGGTCAGTGTTTCTCAACGTTGGCAACTTGAAGATGTCCGGACTTCAACTCCCAGAATTCCCCAGCCAGCAAATGCTGGCTGGGGAATTCTGGGAGTTGAAGTCCGGACATCTTCAAGTTGCCAACGTTGAGAAACACTGTGTTAGGTGGATCTCTGCAGTTTTTAAGTGAGTCCAGCTTCCCCATTGACCTTTGCACATCACAAAAAGGAATTACACGACCCCAGGACACTGCAACACTCACAGACACATGCCAGTTGCCAAGCATTTTTAAACCACGTGACCATGGGGATGTTGCAACGGTCGTAAGTGTGAGAAATGGTCATAAATCCCCTTTCTCAGTGCCATTGCAACTTCAAACAGTCATTAAACCAAGAGTTGTAAGTCAAGGATTAGCTGTACACAGGAATCCGGCCAACTAATGATCAGTAGTGAATTGGCGCTGGATTCGGGCCAACAGAATTCAAGAGGAGGGGAGGGGGCTGGACTTGAGTGTCTTGTGGCAACAACAGCATTCTGAACTAAGGGTGCACTTAACTCTGCCCTCTGCCTGCTCTTCTCCTACAAGGAGGACCGTGGGAAGAGGAAATTAGAGGGTATTTAGGAAGATAAGATTTAGGACAGCCACTCCCTAGAATCTCTAGGGTATTTCGGTTAAGAATATTATAAATTTAGTCTGGCAAGACGCTGTCTATATACATTGCAGGCATAACCTTTTCACAACCTTGTTCGTTTTGCTCAGGAGATAAACACCAAAACCGTCTCTCTGTGGTCCTACATCAACAGCCAGGTGGAAGACTTCAGCAACCCTTTCTATGTCAACTACAAGAACCACGTTCTCTACCCAGTAGCCAGCTTAAGTCACCTGGAATTGTGGGTCAACTACTATGTACGTTGGGACCCCCGCATGAGACCCCAGGTAAGCTTTTGTGAATCCAAAGGGCAGAAACAAGGGACAGAAGCAAGTAATCCTGAACTAGAAATCTTGGAGCTTTTGACTGCCTCATAGAAGTAATCCAAGGTCTGATTGACAGGAGGTTAGATCTGCTGGACTTTCTTTCTCCCCCTTTCATCCGGAAACAGCCCAGGACATAGTCACTCTGTCATTGCTACGAAAAACTGCAGATAGAAATCACAACTCTTAAAGTTAAAAGTGAGGATCCACATTCTTAAAAGGGAGGGAGGTAAGCAGTGGGGCACCACAAGGTTCTCTCTTGGGCCCAGTGCTCTTCAGTATCTTCCTAAACTAGACTTAGATGAGGGAAGAGAAGGGGAACTCACCAAATTTGCAGGTGATGCTAAGCTGGCAGGAATAGCCAACACCCTAGAAGACAGGCTCAAGTTCCAGATGGATCTTCACAGACGTGAACCCTGGGCCCTATCTAACAAAATGAAATTCAACGTAGAGAAAAGGGAAGTCTCACACTTAGGCAAGAAAAACCCAAAGGACACATATAAACTGGGTGAAACCAGGCTTGAGAGCAGAGACTGGGAGAGGCATCGTGGACTCTTAGTGGACGACCAGCTAAATAGGAGCCAGCCGTGTGCAGCGGCAGCCAAAAAAGCCAACGCAATCCTAGGCTGCATTAACAGAGGGATACAATCAAGATCAAGGGAGAGAGTAATACCACTCCATAAAGCCCTAGTAAGGCCACACCTAGAGTCCTGCATCCAGTTTTGGTCACCACACCATAAAAAAAGATGTTGAGACTCTAGAAAGAGTGCAGAGAAGAGCAACCAAGAAGATTAGGGAACTGGAGGCTGAAACATAACGATGAACGGTTCCAGGAACTGGACATGGCTGGTCTAGTGAAGAGAAGAACCAGGGGAGACGGATAGCCATCTTCCAATATTTGAGGGGCTGCCCCAGAGAGGGGGTGGGGGGTGTCAAGCTATTCTGCAAAGCACTCAAAGGCAAGACAAGGAATAACGGATGGAAACTGACCAAGGAGAGATTCAACCTGGAAATAAGGAGGAACTTTCTGACAGTGAGAGCCATCAACTGATGGAACAGAAGTTGCCTTTGGAAGTTGTGGGAGCTTCATCACCGGAGGCTTCCAGGAAGAGACTGGACTGCCATCGGTCAGAAATGGTGTAGAGTCTCCTGCCTGAGGGGTGGGTTGGATTGGATGACCTACAAGGTCCCTTCCAACTCTTAAACTAAACTAATCTAAAATGCCTAGATACTTAAGAGAATTCCCTTCCCTTTAGGAAGCTTTTTCAGTAGCCGAATTCCAAGATTTTGGGCCATAAGCCCTTTGTATTCCGTCTCTTACCTTTCGATTTTGCCGCCCGAGAAAGACATTTTGGGTGCGAAAGACTCATAATCACTCATTGCCTCCTAGGACCTATTAGGAAGTTCGTTTGGTTGCCAGCTCGGATTCTCCGTTTGTGCTGACTCTAGTTTCCTTCGCTAAAATAGTAGCTAATAAATAGCGTCTCAACCTTTCTCCCAAATCCCCGAGCGGGTCCCAAGGATAAAGAGCTTTCTGGCCAGCCATGATTATAAGTCTGCTGCGAGCTGATGGATGTGCCACTGCCCTAGTGTGGAATTTGGAGGGGGGGGGGAAGCACAACTGCTACAAATCGTTTTGATGAAACCACAATTCAGGAAGGAAATGTTTTATCGCAGCTTCGTGTGGAAAAAACTTTTGGTAAGGAAGAACAGACACAAACCTAGTTTTACGTTTTAAATAACAATAGATAAATCAGCAAACTTTATTAAGTCCCCCCCCCTTCCCGATATAAAAGCTTGGTGACAAAGTTAAATAGAAGCTGTAGTCCACATTTCATTAGCAATTATTCATGCAGGTATTAAAGTCGTCTGTGATCGATAAACATGGATAGATCTCAGACGGCCCCTCAGCCAGGCAAATTGAAGGGTTCTGCTTGTTCCTTCCAAAACAGACCAAGAAGGAATCCGGTCTTGCCACAAATAGATCTTCAACTCATTTAACTTTAGAACAGAAGATAAATTCAACCTGAAGGTCTTCAGGCTCCAGAGGATTGTGAATTTAAAAAAAAAATAGATTAAAGATAAAGGTTCCCCTCGCATATATGTGCTAGTTGTTCCCGACTCTAGGGGGCGATGCTTATCTCCCTTTCAAAGCCGAAGAGCCAGCGCTGTCCGAAGACGTCTCCGTGGTCATGTGGATGGCATGACTCAACGCCAAAGGCGCACGGAACGCTCTTCCCTTCCCACCAAAGGTGGTTCCTATTTTTCTACTTGCATTTTTACCTGCTTTTGAACTGCTAGGTTGGCAGAAGCTGGGACAAGTCACGGGAGCTCACTCCGTTATGCGGCGCTAGGGATTCGGACCGCTGACCTTTCTGATCGACAAGCTCAGTGTTGTAGCCACTGAGCCACCACATCCCTGTATACCTTATAATACCTTTTATAAGGCATTCTAAAATACAAAAGCAAATAAGAGGACAGTGAGGGGAAAGGGGAAAGAAAAGTAAGGAAGGATAGAGGGAAAAAAGAAAAGGAAACATTGACTTCCCACTCTGTTTCAGTAGAATAAGGCATGAACAACAAATCACCACTTTTGGTCTCCCCATAATAGTATCAACCAGCCATTTCTATAAAAACCTGTCAGTCTAATCTGTAAAACCCAAAACCAAAGTTTCATTCTTTTCCACATCAAGCATGAAGTTCAGAAGTGGTTTCCGTGTGGAAAGAGAAGGACTTGTGTTCTGTTCTTCAAGCAAAGTAGTCAAAATTGAAACTTTAAAAACCCAAATAAGTAATAACTAGCACACATTCCCATGTATACAGATATGTATAGAACATTACGTTACACCGCTATGAACCATGTTGCCCGTTGCGCCGGCCCTGCACGTCTCTCCCATTAAGCCTGATTCTGGTGCCCGGTTGCCTTCCGGCGTCTGACAGGCCCAGGGATGAGAGCTCTTTCCCAGCCTGCTCCTTCGGCTGGCTGTGCGTCTCTCTCTTGCCCGCCCGACGGCAGGAGAGGAAAGAAGGGCTGACCAGGGTGTGGATCATCCCTGAGGATTTTTGATCAATCAATTGATCAATTAAACCAGTGGTTCCCAAACTTGCCAACTTTAAGAGTTGTGGACTTCAACTCCCAGAATTCTCCAGCTGGAGAATTCTGGGAGTTGAAGTCCACAAGTCTTAAAGTTGCCAAGTTTGGGAACCACTGCCATAAACCAACTGCCATAAACTGCCATAAACCAACTGGATTGGAAAGCTGCTCGGAGTGGCTTTGACTTCTCAGCAAACATCCCATGTTTGGCAAAAGCCCAGAAGCCTTAAATGTGCCAAAGTGGGAGGCTCCTGTTCTGGGCCTGTGGCAGGAGACTCTGCGCCAGGCATGGCTAACCTTTTTGGCATCATGTGCCGAAAGCGCATCAGCGCACCCATAATGCAATGCTCACCTGACTTCCCCCTGTGTGTGGCCCACGCATACACGCATGACCTCCCATGCTCCCCCCACTCCTGTGTGTGCACACATGACCCCGCGCATGTGCATGCAACCCCCATGTGCGTCTCAACCCCCCATGCATGCACGCACATCTCCCGCATGCGTCCCGCCCCCCAGACATGCGCGGCGGAGACCCAAAAACCAACTGGCTGGCCCGTGCACATGCGTGGTGCAGCTGAGCTGGGACAATGGCTGGCGTTCCTGCAGAGAGGGCTGTGCGTGCCACCTGTGGGGTTCCTGTCATAGGTTGCCCATCACGGCTCTCTGCCGTTCTGAAGAAAGAAACGGCTGTGCTTCTCTTCCTTAGAGGAGACGGAGACAGTTCCTTCACTGGACCCGTCGTCCCGTTTAGCCTCCGGGCCCCTTGGTTCCTCTTCTCTGCCCCCTTTCCACAGCCTCAGTATCTCTTTCATCTTTTGAATGGGCCACTTGTCCCATTAAACACATCTTCAGCCGGGCTTCCTGGCTGCTCCCTGTTGTTTCAGGAGCCCTTCTCAGAGCTCGGGAGCCCGTTTTCGCTGGCAACGCGCTGGTACCACCAGAGGAGCCCCCCCCCCCCCCGACACAAGTGGCATCAAGCTGGCCACACCTACCCTAGCCACACCCCTGCCCCCCCTCCCCCAGGTCAAACACAGCCCTGATGCAGCCTGCAATGACATTGAGTTTGAGACCCCTGACCTAGGCCGAAGAGGGGAATGGCCACTCTGTCAACCAGCCCCCCCCCCCCCAAAAAGGCCAAAGCTCCCATTGTCTTTGTGCCTCGGAGAGAGGCGTGATTGCTGGGTGCTCAAATTCTGCCCCCCTCGAAGGCCATTCGTTCCGTGGCGTCATCCTAGCAGCCACCAAGTGGGTGGGATCGCTTTATAGAATGAAGCAGCGGGGTTGAAATAGGCATTTCGTCCGACAGATGCTGTTCTTCCTAGGGGGGGGGGGAGGAGGGAGAAAGGGGGGGGGGAGAAGAAAGAGACCCATCCACTGCAGAGCCCTTTGAATCAAGGGTGTCCTTGAGCTGGCAAAGGGGACGCAGGCGCCTCCGTTAGAGAGTTTGGCTCCGTACAGTTTGGAACAAGCCATGCCTGAAGTGCGCGGCAGCGATACGGCTGGCTTTCGCGCCTCTCCTTGTGGGTGTGAATGTTGTACCACACAATGCTGGAAGAGAGGAGGGGGGGGAAGACAGGCCACCCCCCCCAGATGCACAGAGAGAAAAATCCCCATTTAAATGGGGGCGGTTTGAAGCCTGCCTTCGTCGCCAAGACAGAAGCTGCGTTAGCAGAACGCACCCTTCGCTCGTGATTTCCGCATCCTTCCCTTCGCTGGGCTCTCGTGCCGCCGCCTATTTCTGATCTACAGGTTAGGTTGTTATAATTAGCTGTGCTGGGGGAGCACTAGAAGCCTCCTTAATTAAGCACCTAATAAATCCCGAAGTGAAATCCGCTGCGGTTTACCAGTCCAAGCCAGAACCAATCCTTTCTCACACATTCACACATGTTATCCCTACCAGTCTAACCAGGACTCCGGATTCCTACCAGCAGCAGCGTTTCCACAACGGGCCAAATTTGAGTGGCTTTTAAGCTTCGGTTTGTGTGCGTGTGTGTGTTTTTCCCTGTGTGTGTAAGAGGCCTAGTGTGTTTCACCAACCCACTCCTTCCATTAATTTACGCCGCAGCGTATTGTACAATCCCGTGAAAAGGGCAAATTCAGCCACGGGATTAAATGTAGCGTGGGAATGTAGCTGCTCAGCCCATTGTCTCATCAATGACGATAAACACACACACACACACACACACCTGCCTTTACAACACATGCATGCATTTGCAGTAGTAAAATTACAACACGGAAAGCGAACAGCTGCCTCCCAGTGTTCAAACGTCCGTGAAGGAGCTCCTCCTTGGAAATATAACTGCGATCAGGTGCCCTTCAGATCTCTTGAGTCTGCAACTCCACAATTGCCCACCACACGCCTCCGTGTAGCAGGTGGGAAGGGCTTATCCGTCCCGGAAGGCCAAACCTCTGTCACCTTGAATTAGTCATTTATCAAGCCTCCTGCAAGGTAATTTCTACCTTTACAGCTGGGGGGGGGGGGGAGAGGGTTTAAGCTTCCCTTCCTTCCTTCCTTGTGATTCTCCCCCACCCCCCTTCTTCCAAATCAGCAAAGAGATTTCAGTGTTTCTTCTAAACGTTTTAAAAGAGGGTTTCTCAACCTTGGTGGTTTTAAGATATTCCTCAGCCAGCTTTGCAATGCCTGGACGTGGGCAACTCCACGGAACGAGAAGCCCACAATTTTTTTCTCTTTGAGCTTCGGGCAAGTGTGGAAAGATTATTCTTAAAAATAAAATAAAATCCCCACCCATCATTTGACCTGCTGCATTTCTCAGTTGGAATTTGCAATTATTTTTACAACCCCTGGTAAGCCCCAATTATGGGAGGAAGCTAACCGCTTCCATCATCTGTCATTCGGCTCGTCACAAGAGTCCATCACGAAAGAAACCCAATATTTTTACTGTTGCCTTTGTTATATTTGTGTTTTTTTTTAATTTGTGCTGATAATATTTATCAGCACAAATAAAAAAACACACATATATATATATATGTGTGTGTGTGTGTGTGTGTGTATGTATGTATGTATGCATGCATACATACATACACACATACAGACATACACACATACATACACACACACACACATATTCACCTCTGCTTCCATTACAGATCATCCCTAGTTTGGGTTTTGTTGTTTCGAAGGGAAAGGTTCAAATCAAGTCACAAAGATGGCCCAGGGATGCTTTTCCAAAAGGCAACTGGGCTTCCCTGCCTTTTTCCTTGAAAACCTTTCGCTTCTCATCCAAGAAGCTGAACTGAAGAAGCTCCTCGGTGGATGAGAAGAGAAACGTTTTCTTTCCAACGCAAGAAAATCCAGTTGCCTTTCGGAAAAACTCCCTGGGGACCACCGTGCCCTGGATGCCTCAGAGCCTCCATAGACATTGACCCAAAAAGATACCGATACAGATGAACAGAGTTGGAAGGGACCTTGGAGGTCATCTAGTCCAACCCCAACCCACCCAAGCAGGAGACCCTACACCATTTCTGACCGATGGTCTTCCAGCCTCTTCTTGAAAGCTTCCAGTCATGAAGCTCCCATAACTTCCGAAGGCAACGTCTGTTCCATGGGTTGATTGCTCTCTCAGTCAGAAAATGTTCTCCTTATTTCCAGGTTGAATCTCTCCTTGGTCAGTTTCCATCCGTTATTCCTTGTCTGGCCTTCAGGTGCTTTGCAGAATAGCTCGGACCCCCTCCCCTCTGTGGCAGCCCCTCAAATATGGGAAGACTGCTATCTTATCTCCCCTGGTCCTTCTCTTCACTAGACTAGACATACCCAGTTCCTGGAACTGTTCTTCGTATGTTTCAGCCTCCAATCCCCTAATCTTCTTGGTTGCTCTTCTCTGCACTCTTTCTAGAGTCTCAACGTCTTTTTTTATGGTGTGGTGCCCAAAACTGGATTCAGGATTCTAGGTGTGGCCTTACTAGGGCTTTATAGAGAGGTATTAGTCCCTCCCTTGATCTTGATTGTATCCCTCTCTTAATGCAGCTTAGTACTGCATTGGCTTTTTTGGCTGCCGCTGTACAGAACTTGCTCCTGTTTAGCTGGTCGCCCACTAAGAGTCCACGATGCCTCTCCCAGTCCCTGCTCTCAAGCCCGGTTTCACCCAGTTTATATGTGTCCTTTGGGTTTTTCTTGCCTAAGTGTGAGACTTCCCTTTTCTCTACGTTGAATTTCATTTTGTTAGAGAGGGCCCAGGGTTCACGTCTGTGAAGATCCATCTGGAACTTGAGCCTGTCTTCTAGGGTGTTGGCTACTCCTGCCAGCTTAGCATCCCCTGCAAATTTGGTGAGTTCCCCTTCTCTTCCCTCATCTAAGTCTAGTTTAGGAAGATACTGAAGAGCCCTGGGCCCAAGAGAGAACCTTGTGGTGCCCCACTGCTTACCTCCCTCCCTTTTAAGAATGTGGATCCTCACTTTTAACTTTAAGAGTTGTGACTGCTGAATGATGAACAGTTGGGAGACTCTTACAATGTTGACCCTGGGCTCTTTCAAAGCCAACCGAAACCTGTATTCCGTCCCAACAGATGCCAATTCACCAGAACCTGAAGGAACTCCTCGCCATCCGAACCGAACTTCAAAAGAGGGTGGAAGAACTGCAGCGGGAAGCCGCCAAGCGCTCCATTTCGTCTTCCTCCGAGCGGGGCTCCTCTCCCGCCGTCACCCCCGTCCACACTTCCGTCTGACCGACCAGCGAGGCCCCGCGAGGTTTACTACAGACACGTTATCTGCTGCCAGAAACCCTCCCTCCCTCCCCTCCCTCCGGTGTTATTTGGGCTGGAGGGTAAGTGGGGGGGGGGAGGCCTCCCCCCTTTCCCTCGATGTCTGTTACAGTAAAGCCAAAAGTATTTCCTTGCAGTATCGCGCTGTGGAGTGGGTGGTTGCTCATTTCTTTCTTATCTGTCTTTAAAAAAAAAAAACCGTGAGCGTTGAGTCGGTAGCCAAACTCTTTTTAACTCCTTGCTAAAACTTGCAGCAAAAGCAGGAAATCTGTTGCTCGGGGAAGCAATTGGGGAGGCCGTATTCCACCATCGCCTCCTGCCTCCTGGTCAAATCATCTCCAGTTAGCTTCATGTCCGAGAAGGGAAACCTCCTTCGCTTTCCTTGGTACTTCCTCCAGGTGGGGTGGGGTGGGGGTTCTTGGAGAAGGGGAAAGGAAGCCACAGCCAACACTGTATTTTTGGGGACAGTTCCGATGACTTTGATGCACTTTGAAATGGATTGGTTTTTTTTTATTATTATTCCTATAGGAGTTGTATATTTGAATAAAGACGTTTTAAAAAGCCTCTCTCCCTTCTGTCTCTCTCTCTCTCTCTCTATTCTGTTCTCTTTCTATATTTATTCTATTCCTATATTTTTATTCTATTCTGTTGTGTTTTATTCTTATTCTGTATTCTATTCTATTTCTAGGGAATTACCCTCACTCGCTCTGTAAATGTACGTAGTGAAATGGCCCTCCCATTTAAACTGGCACAGAAATCTCATCTTTGCCCGGAAGAATGTTTAACTTTCTCTGATGCCTTTTATACCAGCTCTGGGGGGTGGGGGGTGGAAGGAGAGGATAATAGACTAGCCCCCCTCCCCAGAGGTGAGCCTTGTATGTGTGGAGGGGGCGAGGGGTCGGTGGCAGCCAATTTCTCCTCCTGGCTTTCAATATTCAGGACCACGCATGAACATCACACCCACCAAGGGATTCCTCCAACCCCCACCTGGTGGTAGGTCGTTCCGCTGGTTATTTTTCTCCCTGTCAGGAAATTTGTGATACACAATAGTTGTCGTGACAGCATACAAACACGGTGTTGTCCCCCCCCCCTTCCTCGCAAAACGTTTCCTCCGTCCTCTTATTACGACAGTGTCCTTTTGACACGGAAGTAGAGTTTTGCAGCCAAGGGAATACCAGGCAGTCCTCGACTTACAGCCATAATCGAGCCCGGATCTTCTTTTGCTAAGCGAGAGGGTGGTTGAGTTTTGCCTCCTTCAACGGCCTTCCTTGCCATGATTGTTAAGTGAATCACTGCCGTTTGTTAAGTCGGTCACACGGTTTATTAAGCGAACCTGCCTTGTCCATCGATTTTGCTCGCCAGAAGGGGAATCACGTAGCCCTGGGACGCTGCACCCGTCGTAAACGTGAGCCACTTATCAAATACTGAATCTATTTTACCCGTGGTTGGAACAAAGGGGTGGAGATTAAGAATGTAAATTTGTATCGTTAAGCCAATGAAATATCCAAGCCACCCGATGTTTAATAAGCACTAAGAAGTGTAATTAATAGAAAAATCAATGAAATATAAAAATAAACACGGGCCAGTTGCCAAGCCTCCAAATTTTGATCCCGACTGCGGGAGAGCCTGCAATGTTTGTTACGTGTGAAAATAGTTCCCGAGTCACTTTTTTTCAGTGCCGGTCTAACTTGGTTACTAACGAACTGTCGTAAGTCGAGAACTCCCTGCATCTCTTAAAAGAGTGCAAGAATCTATATATATAAAAGGCAAATACCACTCATCACGAAATCTCCAGAACTGTAAACCTACAAATTGAAATTTGACACGTATGTTTCTCTTGGCTTCTAGGTGCTCGTTAAGAAAAGATTTCTCAAAATGATCATCAGATCAACAGTATTTTTAATACAGTATTATATTAACACGCGTCGATGCTAAGGAGTTAGACGTTCTACTCCCCCCTCCCCACCTGAAAAGAACTCTGTTCCACCTGCCAGTTGCCTTATATATGGGTGTGGTCAGTGTGACTCATTCGGTCTGTGGGCTGGCCCGATCCAGCTAGTGTGCGTGTGTGTGTGTGTATAGATGGATGGATGGATATATATATCCATCCTTGCATGAGGAAAGCAGGCTGTGCATTGGCGAAATGAACCCAGAGAGATGAACCAAAGAGACAGTTTTTGTTTACAAGTCATTTTTTTCCCATTTATTTTAGTTTTTCTTTTCCAGTTTGTCCTTCAGCATTCAAGTTCGGATAGCCATCCCCCATAATAATTCTATATGCACTTTAGCAAAATGAGTCTGCCTTTTTTTCTTTTTTAGACAATACAGCCCGCCATTTTCACCTGGGGCAGAGATCCTTTCTGTATTAGCCAACTGTATGTATGTATTGCTTTAAAAGTAAAAAAGCTTTCGCTTCTTTGGATATGCCATCTCCTCTTTGAATCGGTCGTCTCTTGAACTCTTCCTCTTTTTTTTTTTCCTTCCCATTTTCCCTCTCTCCTTTTCTTCTAGCTTTTCTGCTTCTCGGGTCCATCCTTTCGGATGAACGCGATTTCCTACCGCCAGCAGAGACTTGGACAATGAGCGAACCGTTTCCCGCCGGTTGTATGGAAAAGCAACAACCGACACCGGTCCGTGTTTGCCGCAAAAAAAGAAAGAAAAGACATTCCAAATGAGGAGGAGAGAAAGGTAAAAAAATCTAAGCCAGTTCTTTTAAAAAAGTAGAAGTGGCTAAAGTCCCTCCTACGTTTTCCTCCTAACAGGAAACCGTTTTCTTCTCTTAATTAAGATGCCTCGTTTTAACTTCCAAGAACACGTGTTGCATATAAATTCAGGGCACGATATGTGGTCTCTACATATATATATATACATCTTTGGCCTGGTGGAAGACTTCAAACGCCTGTTATTTGTCCTGCTCTCAACATCTGGCTACGGTGACGTGATGCGGCCTTTCAGCTCGCGGATCGTTTTAATTACCAATGTAAAAAAAAGCAGAGTAGAAAATGGAAATGGACACGCACACACTCTGCTTTCCCCGGAGGTGCGGAACAACACAGCTGGCACTGCTACCGAGAAGTTAGCCAGGAAAAAAGCCAAACATACTGTTGGTTGAATATACAGACAACGGACAGAATTCCCCAGCGGGGGAAAGAGATTCAAAGTTCTGTGAAGGAGCGATGGGGATGTTTTTTTTGCATGCAAAAGACCCTTCAGGGTTGATTCCCTGGAATCTCTCAACTTTCCCAAGAACGGCCCCCAACAGGTCAACGCAATCGTCTTGTTGCGCAAAATCTCAGGCTCAATTGTACAATCTTCAACATGGGGTTTTTCCTATGTTCCAACCTTGGGTGTTTTAAGGGCAACAGAGTTGGGACAGGGAACAATTTGCCATGGTCAACGCCCCAAGGGGACAATTCAACCAATGAAAAAAGTTACATTTCGACACAGAACATGCGCGCGCCGCAAACCAGAAGTTCGTTTTCTGGCATGCCCATGCCCCTTTGGCTGCTCTTCCTCCTGGTCGCGGCTGAGATGGGGCCTCACACGCATACTCATTGTGTGCACACACACAAAGTGGTCCCTTTTTGGCACTCGGTCCCAAAAAGGCTCGCCATCCCTGGCCAAGACCCTGCTAGTGGACCTCTCCTTCTCCCAGTAGGACTTCTGGAGGTCTGAAAGGCAACCTGGCAGGGCCTTCCTCCTATGCCTCGGAGGCCTGGAGACAGGAGCCCCATGGAGACTTTTGCCTGGTCCATGGCTGCTCAGGGAAAGGACTAAATCAGAACTTCACTCCTGACTTCTGGGGAAAACGACGCTGTTAATCGGGGTCTGGGGAGGCAATAACAGTCACTGTTGCTCTTTGTACTGACGTTGAGTTGTATTCTACAAAGACCTCCCTTCCGCTGGACTATCTAAGATTTACATTAAGGCATAACCATTTACCAAATCCATACAAAAAGACTCTGGGGAGAGGAAGAACCTTACAGGTTGATCAACTGCCACATCTTGAAACCCTGGTAGCTGGGTTTTTTTTCCCCCTTCCTTAACGTAACACTCGGGACAATATTTTAATTATTATTAAATTTTTCTTTTGTTCGTAGGATCTGCAATACATCACTTTTTTTTCCCAAAACATCGATGTGGGTAGTATCAAAACTGTTCCGAGGCACAGTATTTCAAGATGTAGATCAGTGGCAGGACAGTAATAGAAAGACAACGAAACAGACAATTTTACACCTACGATAAACGTTTCTCCGTAATTGGCCAAAAGAAAGAAAAGAAAGATTCCATCTAGGTGAGAAAAAATGATTTCTAGTCCAAGTACAGCCACCATTTCCCCACTATTTTATCTAAAGATGCATACTATAACCCTAGTCTAATGTTTGATGTACTTGACTTTCTTTAAAAAGAGAGACGGTTGTCGGAAAGAGGCCATGATGTAGATTCCTCCATGTGGTGAGTTCACCTTGGATTTCTCTGCTCTACAAAATTTAGGCCACCTCAAAAATGGGAAACCTTCACGATTATTTTCCTAAGTAGCTTTTTGGTCAAACTGCGAGTCCTTCATAGGAGAATCCCTCCAAAGAGAAGTCATCTCAGCGGCTTCCTTAAATAAGCTGCAGTCCTCCTCCGATTGCCCCATGTTGGCCTTCCAAGTCCTAATTTTAAGTCTCAAAAGACAATAAAATTAGAAGATGGGGGGGGGGTGAGATAAGAGAATTTAGTACATCCAACATATTTCATTAAAGGTCATCATATTTGTGGACTGCAGATTATGAAGCCTAACCAAAGCAGAAGGAATTCCCACAACATCTGGGCTGGCATTTTGACACTCCGCTGAAATCCATGGGAGTCACCCCATCATGGATGAAGATGAGGGTCTCAGGGTAACATTTCCTTAAGCCCCTATAGATCAACAGCTGGAAGTGCTCCTGGCATTAAGAGACCCAACCAGAAATTTCCTCAACACACAGCAACATCTACAGAGGTTCAACAGGCCTCAATACAACAAAGTCTTGCTCTGGTAGGTCCACGAAATGTGGTCAAAAAACATAGGTATGGAAGGCACGCCAGCATATTTGAAGTCTCTGTCCATTCTTTTAAGCACCGTGACCATCACCTGGGCTTTTTTTTGACCACACCCTGTGGCTCTCCTCTAGCTCCGATGGTTCCCGTATTGAAACCCTACCAGAAAAGTCCCCCTACAAACATCACACAGGGTTTGTTTGTAAATGAAATCTGAAATTAGGTATTTCACCCACAATTTTTCCAACCCCCCTCCCACAACACCGTGTAATACATATCATGGACCGATACATGCACTAAAGAGATTTTTTTTTTAAAAAAAAAACAAACCCTAATCTTGCATGTGAAAATGTACACTTGCTACAATGGTGCAATGCACGGCTAACAGGACTGAGGTCGAGAAAGACCAACGTGGGCCAACATTCACGTTCATTTCTCGCTCAGCTCCACAGGAGAGGGCTGTTGCTGAGCCCTTGGGCTAACACCGATAAGAGTTGTTGATCATAATTCTCCCAAACTAAGGCTAAAAAAAATCTCCGGCTTCACAACCTTCACACATCCCATAATAACTGGGATCCAGCTAAATTCAAGACAAACCAGAGATTGAGATTTGATCTGGGGAAAGAGCGGACACAGGCAGCCATGTGGCCTTTTTCTGGGAATCCCCATTGGCACCGCTGCGTAGAGTCGGTGTCCAACCTTGGCCGCTTTTAAGACACGCTGGCTGGGGAATTCCGGGGAGTCGGTCCACAAGTCTTAGAAGCGGCCAAGGTTAGACACCCCCCCCCCCCCGGTGAAGAGCTACGAGTGGTCTTCCCCCTCATGAGCCAACCCAAAAGCAGACAATGAACAGTAGCAGGATCTCACACGTTCCTTAGACTCCCTGGTGGTCTCTAGTTAAGGCAGGGGTCTCGGCCACCTGCGGCTCTGGAGCTGCATGTGGCTCTTTCATCCCTCTGCTGCGGCTCCACAGTTGATAGGCTTTCAGTTAGGACGGGTAGGGGGAAAGGCCGGCTGCGCTAGGAGGAGACTCTACGGTGGGAAACGAGTTCCGGTCGGCTCCAGAGTTGAACGGGGGGCTTCCATTTAGGACCTTTGTGGGTCTTTTGAGTGTTTAAGGTTTCTGACCCCGAGTTAAGGCAAGGAAATGTAAGCCCAACAAATGACTCTAGGCACAGCAGGAGGAGCAGCGCAGATGATTTGATATGAAGAGGATGGAGGACCGAGGTGGCACTCCTACCCTGAAGGGAAGGTTTCACCTCCCCAGAGATAACGAAGCAACCTTGTGCTACTTGATGGCCAATGGGACAAGTCCCACCCAAGATCTTGGCTCAGCTCCACCTGGTGGTCTTCTTCTTGGGGCTTTCCTAGGGACCGGGAGGCTTTCTGATGTCCCAAGAAGCACAAATGGAAGGGCACCTTCCGTGGACAGGAGGAGCTCCTAAAAGCTGGGCTCCATCCAGGGAAAGAGCTCAAATGGCCAGAACCTTCTCCTCTCCTTGGAAAAAAACTTCAAAGGCTGGAGAAGCAAGTGAACACAGCGGCCCACATCCCAGCTGAACTCAGATGGGGTTCCTTGGGGAACCCCAGGCCCAAAGTACGAATCGGCGGGATGTGATGACAGGCCCCTAAACACCTACTGGAGAAACGTTCGGACCAGCAGACCTTGAAAACCTGAAGGTGCAACGTTTCAGCATCACCGTCGCTGGTGTTTTCCCGAAGCAAAACCCTTCTCCCTTTTCCTGGATGTTAGCCCATTCATTCTGCGCTGCCCTGGATGTCTCCTCCCTTCCAGACTGAACTAGAGTACAGGAAAGGGTGCGCAGATGAATCAACGCACCCCCTCGGTCCATCCTCAAGCTCTCCCAAGCTTTGGAGCCCTTCTGCAAAGTTGGAGAACCACCACCGAGAAGCCAGGAGCCCACGCATTCTGTCCAAAACAAACCACAGTTGGGGGGGGGGGGGAAGAGAGCCCTTTTTGGCAGTCAGCAGCTCAGTGAGGCTCAATTCCCCCTTTAGCCTCTTGCTGTGGATTCACACAGGATCCCTGGTCCTACTCAAAGCCAAACGACAACTCCAGATGGTTCCTAGCAGAAATGAAGCCCACAGTCTCTGCTCAGCCCAACCTCTTAAAGACGGTCGCATCGGTCTTGAATTCTGTCTCGAAGCTCATCTTCTCAAAGAGCTCACCAGGACCTGGATGGACCTCTACGTGGAACCAAGAGCCGAAACTGGCTAAAGCTTTCCACCTGGTTTATTTTGGGTTGGTCACCTACAGGCACTTCAACTGTTCTCACCCCTGTTCTCTGGCTACCTTTGCTCCCGCCTCTCTCTCTCTCTCTCTCTCTCTCCCCAACCCGTCCCATCAAAACGTCATTCATGAACACGGCTACGTCTATGATGAAAGAACCACTTGGAAGAACCTTTGCGTTTCATATTCAACCTGACCGAAGCTCGGACATGACCCACGGGCAATGTAAACCTACGACTCTTCACGAAACGATATATTAAAAAATTTTAAAAACAAAAAATTAAAGCAAAAACCAAACCCTAAAAACATCATCATTATTTCTTCTTTTTTTTTTTCCAACCAGTCTACAAGCCTACCACAAGTAAGAAGCCTGCCCTAGTCGGGGGGGGGGAAATGCACATTTAAATCGCTTTGGAATCCAAATCAAACATTTCGTTCAAGCTAAATTACAAATTGTGTGAGAGGAGCGTGTGCGTGGATGTGTGGGCGCTTGTGTGTGTGTGTGTGTGTGTGTGTGTGTGTGTGTGCCATGTGTGTTTTTTTTTTTGTTTTTGTTTTTTTTTTTGCCAACAATTGGTGTTTGTTTTTTTTTAAGCCGGAGGGGCTGAGATTTCAGACTTTTGCGTTTTCTTGAGGCGGTGGAGCTTCCGCTGTCTGTGGTTCGAGAACAGAGTATTTCACTAGGGAAGGGGAAAAAAAGAGAACGTTTTAGCTTGCTCTTGCAGGAAAATAAGAAACAGGCAAATACAGAAAGCCACGTTCATCAATCGGTCGGAGTAGCAGAGGGCGTATTCTGCCACCTCTCACCGGTTCAGGCGAAATGGTAGCGGCTGGAGGCTCCGCCCACCCACCCCGACCAGTGGGTGTGTTGCTGTCAGTGTTACCGCCGGTTCGGCGTGCAAAAAGTTACTACCAGGCCGTCTTGTTATTACCAGTTCAGCCGAACCGGTAGAAACCCACCTCTGACCCCAACATGATGTGCGACCTTCTGCGCAGCGCTCACATGTGTGAACCAGCAGCAGAGGTCAGTGAATCCCCCCCCCACGGATGGGAAGTCACCTTGGAGGTCTTCTACTCCAACCCCCTCCCTTTGTGGCAGCCCTTCCAATACTGGAAGACTCCTATCAGGTCCCCCACCCCCACCCACCCCGTCCTCCTTTTCTCTCGTCTGCCCACCCGCAACCCCCTTCGACTCCAGGCCTTTAACCGTCTTCTCTGCACTTTTTCCAAATTCTCAACGTCTTGTTTTGTAACGTGGTGTCCCAAA